>NC_139992.1:4197714-4215270 GCF_964263955.1 Coregonus lavaretus
ACTTCAACCTCCCTACGTCTACCTTTGACTCATTTCTCTCTGCCTCCTTCTTTCCACTCCTCTCCTCTTTTGACCTCACCCTCTCACCGTCCCCCCCTACTCACAAGGCAGGCAATACGCTTGACCTCATCTTTACTAGATGCTGTTCTTCTACTAATCTCACTGCAACTCCCCTCCATGTCTCCGACCACTACTTTGTATCCTTTTCTCTCTCGCTCTCGCTCTCCTCCAACACAACTCACTCTGCCCCTACTCAGATGGTAATGCACCGTCGCAACCTTCGCTCTCTCTCTCCCGCTACTCTCTCCTCTTCCATCCTATCATCTCTTCCCTCTGCTCAATCCTTCTCCCTCCAATCTCCTGATTCTGCCTCCTAAACCCTCCTCTCCTCCCTTTCTGCATCCTTTGACTCTCTATGTCCCCTATCCTCCCGGCCGGCTCGGTCCTCCCTTCCAGCTCCGTGGCTTGATGACTCATTGCGAGCTCACAGAACAGGGCTCCGGGCAGCTGAGCGGAAATGGAGGAAAACTAGACTCCCTGCGGACCTGGCATCTTTTCACTCCCTCCTCTCTACATTTTCTTCATCTGTTTCTGCTGCTAAGGCCACTTTCTACCACTCTAAATTCCAAGCATCTGCCTCTAACCCTAGGAAGCTCTTTGCCACCTTCTCCTCCCTGCTGAATCCCCCCCCCCCCCCCCCTCCCTCTCTGTGGATGACTTCGTCAACCATTTTGAAAAGAAAATTGACGACATCCGATCCTCGTTTGTTAAGTCAAATGACACTGCTGGTCCTGCTCACACTGCCCTACCCTATGCTTTGACTTCTTTCTCCCCTGTGACGGCCGGCCGCCCAACAACCTGCCCGCTTGACCCTATCCCCTCCTCTCTTCTCCAGACCATCTCCGGTGACCTTCTCCCTTACCTCACCTCGCTGATCAACTCATCCTTGACCGCTGGCTATGTCCCTTCCGTCTTCAAGAGAGCGAGAGTTGCACCCCTTCTCAAAAAACCAACACTCGATCCCTCTGATGTCAACAACTACAGACCAGTATCCCTTCTTTATTTTCTCTCCAAAACTCTTGAGCGTGCCGTCTTTAGCCAACTCTCTTGCTATCTCTCTCAGAATGACCTTCTTGATCCAAACCAGTCAGGTTTCAAGACTGCTCATTCAACTGAGACTGCTCTTCTCTGTGTCACGGAGGCTCTCCGCACTGCTAAAGCTAACTCTCTCTCCTCTGCTCTTGTCCTTCTAGACCTGTCTGCTGCCTTTGATACTGTGAACCATCGGATCCTCCTCTCCACCCTCTCCGAGCTGGGCATCTCTGGCGCGGCTCACTCTTGGATAATGACTAAAATGTAAATGTAATATAGTGCACTACTTTTGACTACATAGGAAGATGGGTGCCATTTGGGAGTATCTAGAACCATCTGTTTATTGCTTTTTACATGTCTATCCCTTTATCTCTCTGATCCAGGACACCCCAAAACTAACTAGTCCTAAAATAGACTTTATCTCTCTGATCCAGGACACCCCAAAACCAACTAGTCCTAAAATAGACTTTATCTCTCTGATCCAGGACACCCCAAAACCAACTAGTCCTAAAATAGACTTTATCTCTCTGATCCAGGACACCCCAAAACCAACTAGTCCTAAAATAGACTTCTAAACCAAACCTCGGTCTGAAAACAGTTTCCTTTTTCTATCATTTTTAAATATATCTCTTCTCTTCTTTGCAATAGAAAAACACAAACGAAGCATATATTTTTTTAAGCCAAAACATTCATGTGTGTCGGCAACAACAGTATATATACAGTATTGTTGATGGTCTGTTACCTTAATACATTACTGTTGATGGTCTGTTACCTTAATACATTACTGTTGATGGTCTGTTACCTTAATACATTACTGTTGATGGGCTGTTATCGTAATACATTACTGTTGATGGTCTGTTACCTTAATACATTACTGTTGATGGTCTGTTACCTTAATACATTACTGTTGATGGTCTGTTACCTTAATACATTACTGTTGATGGTCTGTTACCTTAATACATTACTATTGATGGGCTGTTATCATAATACATTATTGTTGATGGTCTGTTACCTTAATACATTACTGTTGATGGGCTGTTATCGTAATACATTACTGTTGATGGTCTGTTACCTTAATAAATTATTGTTGATGGTCTGTTACCAGATACATGTTTTTCTTTATGCGATCCACAGTGATAGTTCGAGTCTGTGTGTGCAGATGTGTTGTGCGTCTTTGTGGTTTCAGTTGAGTGCAGTTTGACTAACATCTTTACCACAGGAGGCTGCTGAGGGGAGGACGGCTCATAATAATGGCTTTAATGGAGCAAATGGAATTGCATCAAACACATGGAAAGCATTTCCTCTATACCCGCAATAACATCTGCTAAATACATTTGAAGTCAGAAGTTTACATACACCTTAGCCAAATACATTTAAACTCAGTTTTTCACAATTCCTGATATTTAATCCTAGTAAAAATTCCCTGTCTTAGGTCAGTTAGGATCACCACTTTAATTTAAGAATGTGAAATGTCAGAATAATGGTAGAGACAATGATTTATTTCATCACATTCCCAGTGGGTCAGAAGTTTACATACACTCATTTAGTATTTGGTAGCATTGCCTTTAAATTGTTTAACTTGTGTCAAACGTTTCGGGTAGCCTTCCACAAGCTTCCCACAATAAGTTGGGTGAATTTTGGCCCATTCCTCCTGACAGAGCTGGTGTAACTGAGTCAGGTTTGTAGGCCTCCTTGCTCACACAAACTTTTTCAGTTCTGCCCACACATTTTCTATAGGATTGAGGTCAGGGCTTTGTGATGGCCACTCCAACACCTTGACTTTGTTGTCCTTAAGCCATTTTGCCACAACTTTGGAAGTATGCTTGGGGTCATTGTCCATTTGGAAGACCAATTTGGGACCAAGCTTTAACTTCCTGACTGATGTCTTGAGATGTTGCTTCAATATATCCACAAAATTTTCCTTCCTCATGATGCCATCTATTTTGTGAAGTGCACCAGTCCCTCCTGCAGCAAAGCACCCCCACTGCATGATGCTGCCACCCCCGTGCTTCACGGTTGGGATGGTGTTCTTCGGCTTGCAAGGTACCCCCTTTTTCCTCCAAACATAACGATGGTCATTATGGCCAAACATTTCTATTTTTGTTCCATCAGAACAGACGACATTTCTCCAAAAAGTACATGTCCCCATGTGCAGTTGCAAACCGTAGTCTGGCTTTTTTATGGAGGTTTTAGAGCAGTGGCTTCTTCCTTGCTGAGAGGCCTTTCAGGTTATGTCATAATAGGACTTGTTTTACTGTGGATATAGATACTTTTGTACCCGTTTCCTCCAGTATCTTCACAAGGTCCTTTGCTGTTGTCCTGGGATTGATTTGCACTTTTCGCACCAAAGTACGTTCATCTCTAGGAGACAGAATGCGTCTCCTTCCTGAGCGGTATGACGGCTGCGTGGTCCTATGGTGTTTATACTTGCGTACTATTGTTTATACAGATGAACGTGGTACATTCAGGCGTTTGGAAATTGCTCCCAAGGATGAACCAGACTTGTGGAGGTATACTATTTTTTTCTGAGATCTTGGCTGATTTATTTTGATTTTCCCATGATGTCAAGCAAAGAGGCACTGAGTTTGAAGGTAGGCCTTGAAATACATCCACAGGTACACCTCCAATTGACTCAAATGATGTCAATTAGCCTATCAGAATCTTCTAAACCCATGACATAATTTTCTGGAATTTTACAAGCTGTTCAAAGGCACAGTCAAAGTAGAGTATGTAAACTTCTGACCCACTGGAATTGTGATACAGTGAATTATAAGTGAAATAATCTGTAAACAATTGTTGGAAAAAGTATTTGTGTCATGCACAAAGTAGATGTCCTAACCGACTTGCCAAAACTATAGTTTGTTAACAAGAAATTTGTGGAGTGGTTGATAAACGAGTTTTAAAGACTCCAACCTAAGTTTATGTAAACGTCCGACTTCAACTGTAGGTGCATGTGACCAATAAAATGTGATTTGATTTGAAACCATTCCACGGATTCGTTACCAATAGCGCCTTCTCCCCAATGAAGGTGCCACCAACCTCCTGTGATCTTCACATACTTAGTGCAATTAGTGGTTCATTAAAGAGGCTAACTAACTACTGCTTCTCTACATAATGATTTGCAAGAGTGTAGACGTAAAAGTACATAATCAATGCATTCCAATTACTCCTCAAGAATAATAAACTGGATAATAATATAGAGACATTACAAAGTCGAAGGTAGCAGAACCATTTATTTGCTGTACAGTGTTTCTCAGCTCCAAGATTTTTTTGACCCTAATGAAGTGTCATTGTAGGAGCCGTTTTGACCTGTTTGTGTCGCGTGTACGTTGTCTGTCAAGGGTTATTTAAACTTTTTTTTGTACACTAGAGAGTACTATATGTTGGGGTCATGGGTCACTGGTCACGTGTGTATATAGTTAGCACAGGTGACCAAGAAGGGTTAGCACAGGTGACCAGGAAGGGTTAGCACAGGTGACCAGGAAGGGTTAGCACAGGTGACCAGGAAGAGTTAGCACATGTGACCAGGAAGGGTTAGCACAGGTGACCAGGAAGAGTTAGCACATGTGACCAGGAAGGGTTAGCACAGGTGACCAGAAAGGGTTAGCACAGGTGACCAGGGAGGGTTAGCACAGGTGACCAGGAAGGGTTAGCACAGGTGACCAGGAAGGGTTAGCACAGGTGACCAGGAAGAGTTAGCATAGGTGACCAGGAAGGGTTAGCACAGGTGACCAGGAAGAGTTAGCACATGTGACCAGGAAGGGTTAGCACAGGTGACCAGGAAGGGTTAGCACAGGTGACCAGGAAGGGTTAGCACAGGTGACCAGGAAGGGTTAGCACAGGTGACCAAGAAGGGTTAGCACAGGTGACCAGGAAGGGTTAGCACAGGTGACCAGGAAGAGTTAGCATATGTGACCAGGAAGGGTTAGCACAGGTGACCAGGAAGGGTTAGCACAGGTGACCAGGAAGGGTTAGCACAGGTGACCAGGGAGGGTTAGCACAGGTGACCAGGAAGGGTTAGCACAGGTGACCAGGAAGGGTTAGCACAGGTGACCAGGAAGGGTTAGCACATGTGACCAGGAAGGGTTAGCACAGGTGACCAGGAAGGGTTAGCACAGGTGACCAGGAAGGGTTAGCACAGGTGACCAGGAAGGGTTAGCACAGGTGACCAGGAAGGGTTAGCACAGGTGACCAGGAAGGGTTAGCACAGGTGACCAAGAAGGGTTAGCACAGGTGACCAGGAAGGGTTAGCACAGGTGACCAGGAAGGGTTAGCACAGGTGACCAGGAAGGGTTAGCACAGGTGACCAGGAAGGGTTAGCACAGGTGACCAGGAAGGGTTAGCACAGGTGACCAGGAAGGGTTAGCACAGGTGACCAGGAAGGGTTAGCACAGGTGACCAGGAAGGGTTAGCACAGGTGACCAGGAAGGGTTAGCACAGGTGAGAGGAGAGCACACACAGTTCTTACCATATCACAGATACAGCTTATAGAATGCATCTCTCTGCACCTTTTGTATAGGAACACACTACCAGTCGAAAGTTTGGAAACACCTACTCATTCAATTTATTTTTACTATTTTTTTTACATTGTAGAATAATAGTGAAGACATCAAAACTATGAAATAACACATATGGAATCATGTAGTAACCCAAAAAAGTGTTAAACAAATCAAAATATATTTTATATTTGAGATTCTTCAAATTGCCACCTTTTGCCTTGATGACAGCTTTGCACACTCTTGGCATTCTCTCAACCACCTTCATGAGGTAGTCACCTGGAATGCATTTCAATGAACAGATGTGCCTTTTTAAAAGTAAATTTATGGAATTTATTTCCTTCTTAATGCGTTTGAGCCAATCAGTTGTGTTGTGACAAGGTAGGGGGGGGGGGGGGGGGGGGGGTATACAGAAGATAGCCTATTTGGTAAAAGACCAAGTCCATATTATGGCAAGAACAGCTAAAATAAGCAAAGAGAAACGACAGTCCATCAGTACTTTAAGACATGAAGGTCAGTCAATATGGAACATGATGAAACTGGCTCTCATGAGGACCGCCACAGGAATGGAAGACCCAGAGTTACCTCTGCTGCAGAGGATAAGTTCACTAGAGTTACCAGCCTCAGAAATTGCAGCCCAAATAAATGCTTCACAGACTTCAAGTAACAGACATATCTCAACATCAACTGTTCAGAGGAGACTGTGTAAATCAGGCCTTCATGGTCTAATTGCTTCAAAGAAACAACTACTAAAGGACACCAATAAGAAGAAGAGACTTGCTTGGGCCAAGAAACACGAGCAATGGACATTAGACGGTGGAAATTTGTTCTTTGGTCTGGAGTCCAAATTGGAGATTTTTGGTTCCAACCGCCGTGTCTTTGTGAGACGTGGTGTGGGTGAACGGATGATCTCCGCATGTGTATTTCCCACCGCAAAGCATGGAGGAGGAGGTGTTAAGGTGTGTGGGTGCTTTGCTGGTGACACTGTCTGTGATTTAACCAGCATGGCTACCACAGCATTCTGCAGCGATATGCCATCCCATCTGGTTTGGGCTTAGTGGGACTATCATTTGTTTTTCAACAGGACAATGACCCAACACACTTCCAGGCTGTGTAAGGGCTATTTTACCAAGAAGGAGTGTGATGAAGTGCTGCATCAGATGACCTGGCCTCCACAATCCCCCGACCTCAACCCAATTGAGATGGTTTGGGATGAGTCGGAACGGAGAGTGAAGGAAAAGCAGCCAACAAGTGCTCAGCATATGTGGGAACTCCTTCAAGACTGTTGGAAAAGCATTCCAGGTGAAGCTGGTTGAGAGAATGCCAAGAGTGTGCAAAGCTGTCATCAAGGCAAAGGGTGGCTATTTGAAGAATCTCAAATATAAAATATATTTTGATTTGTTTAACACTTTTTTGGTTACTACATGATTCTAAATGTGTTATTTCATATTTTTGATTTCTTCACTATTATTCTACAATATAGAAAATAGTACAAATAAAGAAAATCCCTTTAATGAGTAGGTGTGTCCAACCCTTTGACCGGTACTTTATGTGTATTGGAGCTATTTATATTTTATATACGCAATAAATGGGAACTTCACCCAAAAAGAGTAACGTTTGGGAAAGCTGATTATTGTGGACGTGTTATGGACAGCTCTCTCCTGTGACAGTGGCTTTTCACAGGGAATCTTCACTACAGTCATACAAAAAATGGCTGTATTGATTTTTTTCACCACACAGCCCCCCACCACAAATATGTAATTATCCTTTTTATATCTGGCAGGGGGGTTAAAGTCATCTATAGTATCTAGCCTTTGTGCTTCCTGGTAGGGCTGTGTGAGGCTTTAACCTTTTTCAAAATGCAGCTTTTTTGATGAATGAACTTTAGACACATTGTTGTTCTGTTTTATATCGTTTGGTCTAAAAGATGTGTTCTGAAGACATCATGCAGGGGGTACTGTAGCTGCCTGAGATCTCAGTACACAATCATGGCATTTCAAGCCCTGGCATCTCTGGAGCGAGCAGGATCCTATTAAGGCTAACACACACACATATATGTTTTCCTTGAGATCTTTGGAAAGCCGTAGACTCCTTTGAATTCATCACAGCTGGGTAAATAAGGTTAATTTAATCCAATAATGTATTGATTAAAATCACTCTTATGGGGCCAATCCTACTGCGCACTGTCAAACACAACGCGTCCAGACATCCCCAGACTTCACATAATAAGAGCTGGCTCCATTTCAACGTTGGGCCGGCGACTCCTCTTCTCCCCTCTCTCTGCTTCTGTGTGTGAGGGTCAGAGTGATATTTATTGATGAAACTCTGAGCCCCCAATCTGCTGCGCTCAGTGCGCATCATACTGCTGTCAGCACAGACAGGGATCAGGCTGCATGATGACCCTCGACAAATCCCATCTAGAATCTTTCTGGAGGACTCCATCTCTCTGGAGGACTCCATCTCTCCGGAGGGCTCCATCTCTCTGGAGGGCTCCATCTCTCTGGAGTACTCCATCTCTCTGGAGGGCTCCATCTCTCTGGAGGGCTCCATCTCTCTGGATGGCTCCATCTCTCTGGAGGGCTCCATCTCTCTGGAGGGCTCCATCTCTCTGGGGTACTCCATCTCTCTGGAGGGCTCCATCTCTCTGGAGTACTCCATCTCTCTGGAGGGCTCCATCTCTCTGGGGTACTCCATCTCTCTGGAGGACTCCATCTCTCTGGGGTGTGAACAACATAATAGACAGTGTTTAAAGTGGGGATGTAAAGTGGGTGTGCTGGTGCATCACACACCCAAGCGCACTTCAGCTGAGCCCTTTACATGAGCTGACGCTGTAACAAAAGATGTCAAGTTTTCACCCTTTATCGGACACAAAGGTCTGAGACCGCCCGAGGTCTACAGTTGCCACAGACTCTGTCCGAAGAGATGGTCACATGACCTGGAGACTCTTCCTGTGGTGTGTATCTACGGTGAGGCTTGATGTTTGTCTACGGTGAGAGTTGATGTTGTGTGTCTACGGTGAGAGTTGGTGTTGTGTGTCTACGGTGAGAGTTGATGTTGTGTATCTATGGTGAGGGTTGTGTTGTGTGTCTACGGTGAGAGTTGGTGTTGTGTGTCTACGGTGAGAGTTGATGTTGTGTATCTATGGTGAGGGTTGTGTTGTGTATCTACGGTGAGGGTTGGTGTTGTGTGTCTATGGTGAGGGTTGGTGTTGTGTATCTACGGTGAGGGTTGATGTTGTGTATCTATGGTGAGGGTTGGTGTTGTGTATCTACGGTGAGGGTTGGTGTTGTGTATCTACGGTGAGGGTTGGTGTTGTGTGTCTACGGTGAGGGTTGGTGTTGTGTATCTACGGTGAGGGTTGGTGTTGTGTATCTACGGTGAGGGTTGGTGTTGTGTATCTACGGTGAGGGTTGGTGTTGTGTGTCTACGGTGAGGGTTGGTGTTGTGTATCTACGGTGAGGGTTGGTGTTGGGTGTCTACGGTGAGAGTTGGTGTTGGGTGGCTGAAGTGTGGCTGAAGTGTGGCATCATGGGTCAACGGTCAGCTGATGTGGGACTGATAGAACACTACAGACTAGACTATTAACAACAATAGAGCAGAGCCATCTCCTTCACATAGAGTTGATCAGGCTGTTGATTGTGGCCTGTGTAATGTTGTCCCACTCCTCTTCAATAGAACTGGAACAAGCTCTCGTACACGTCGATACAGAACATCCCAAATATGCTCAATGGGTGACATGTCTGGTGAGTATGCAGGCCATGGAAGAACTGGGACATTTTCAGCTTCCAGGAATTGTGCACAGATCCTTGCAACATGGGGCTGTGCATTATGATGCTGAAACATGAGGTGATGGCGGCAGATGAATGGCACGAATATGGGTCTCAGGATCACATCACGGTATCTCTGTGCATTCAAATTGCCATCGATAAAATGTAATTCTGTTTGTTGTCCGTAGCTTATGCCTGCCCATACCATGACCCGTGCCAATTGCACGCTCCTTCAAAACTAGAGTAATCTGTGATATTGTTTTGTGTGACAAAACTGCACATTTTACAGTGACCTTTTATTGTCCCCAGCACAAGGTGCACCTGTGTAATGATAATGCTGTTTAATCAGCTTCTTGATATGCCACACCTCTCATAGATTATCTTGGCAAAGAATAAATGGTCACTAACAGGGATGTAAACAAATTTGTGCGTAACATTTGAGAGAAATAAGCTTTTTGTACATATGGAACATTTCTGGGATCTTTTATTTCAGCTGATGAAACATGGGACCAACACTTTACATGTTGAATTTATATTTTTGTTCAGTGTAATAGTTTTTATGACAACAAAAACGTTGTTACAAAGTCTACTGTGTAATAGTGTTAAATGTAACCCTGCCTTACATAAAGCTTACAGAATGAATAATTGCAGAATAGCACTGTAATCAAAACAAATCAAATGTTATTTGTCACATGCTTGGTAAACAACAGGTGTAGACTAACAGTGAAATGCGTACCTACAGGCCCGTCCCAACAATGCAAAGAGAAGATGGGAAATAACAGAAAGATAATAACACCAGGAACAAATTCACAATGAGTAACGATAACTTGGTTATATACACTGGGTACCAGTACCAAGTGGATGTGCAGGGCTACGAGGTAATTGAGGTAATACAGTGAGGGAAAAAAGAATAATTTGATCCCCTGCTGATTTTGTACGTTTGCCCACTGACAAAGAAATGATCAGTCTATAATTTTAATGGTAGGTTTATTTGAACAGTGAGAGACAGAATAACAACAACAAACATACAGAAAAACGCACGTCAAAAATTTTATAAATTGATTTGCATTTTAATGAGGGAAATAAGTATTTGACCCCCTCTCAATCAGAAAGATTTCTGGCTCCCAGGTGTCTTTTATACAGGTAACGAGCTGAGATTAGGAGCACACCCTTAAAGGGAGTGCTCCTAATCTCAGTTTGTTACCTGTATAAAAGACACCTGTCCACAGAAGCAATCAATCAATCAGATTCCAAACTCTCCACCATGGCCAAGACCTAAGAGCTCTCCAAGGATGTCAGGGACAAGATTGTAGACCTACACAAGGCTGGAATGGGCTACAAGACCATCGCCAAGCAGCTTGGTGAGAAGGTGACAACAGTTGGTGCGATTATTCGCAAATGGAAGAAACACAAAATAACTGTCAATCTCCCTCGGCCTGGGGCTCCATGCAAGATCTCACCTCGTGGAGTTGCAATGATCATGAGAACGGTGAGGAATCAGCCCAGAACTACACGGGAGGATCTTGTCAATGATCTCAAGGCAGTTGGGACCATAGTCACCAAGAAAACAATTGGTAACACACTACGCCATGAAGGACTGAAATCCTGCAGCGCCCTCAAGTTCCCCCTGCTCAAGAAAGCACATATACAGGCCCGTCTGAAGTTTGCCAATGAACATCTGAATGATTCAGAGGAGAACTGGGTGAAAGTGTTGTGGTCAGATGAGACCAAAATCGAGCTCTTTGGCCTCAACTCAACTCGCCGTGTTTGGAGGAGGAGGAATGCTGCCTATGACCCCAAGAACACCATCCCCACCGTCAAACATGGAGGTGGAAACATTATGCTTTGGGGGTATTTTTCTGCTAAGGGGACAGGACAACTTCACCGCATCAAAGGGACGATGGACGGGGCCATGTACCGTCAAATCTTGGGTGAGAACCTCCTTCCCTCAGCCAGGGCATTGAAAATGGGTCATGGATGGATATTCCAGCATGACAATGACCCAAAACACACAGCCAAGGCAACAAAGGAGTGGCTCAAGAAGAAGCACATTAAGGTCCTGGAGTGACCTAGCCAGTCTCCAGACCTTAATCCCATAGAAAATCTGTGGAGGGAGCTGAAGGTTCGAGTTGCCAAACGTCAGGCTCGAAACCTTAATGACTTGGAGAAGATCTGCAAAGAGGAGTGGGACAAAATCCCTCCTGAGATGTGTGCAAACCTGGTGGCGTCTGACCTCTGTGATTGCCAACAAGGGTTTTGCCGCCAAGTACTAAGTCATGATTTGCAGAGGGGTCAAATACTTATATCCCTCATTACAAGGCAAATCAATTTCTAACATTTTTGACATGCGTTTTTCAGGATTTTTTTTTTTGTTATTCTGTCTCTCACTGTTCAAATAAACCTACCATTCAAATTATAGACTGATCATGACTTTGTCAGCGGGCAAACGTACAAAATCAGCAGGGGATCAAATACTTTTTTCCCTCACTGTATGTACATATACTGTATATAATAATAATAATAATAATAATAATAATAATAATAATAATAATATGCCATTTAGCAGACGCTTTTATCCAAAGCGACTTACAGTCATGCGTGCATACATTTTTTACGTATGGGTGGTCCCGGGGATTGAACCCACTACCCTGGCGTTACAAGCACCGTGCTCTACCCAGGTAGGGGAACAGGATAGATAGTAATCAAATAATACGTTTTATGACATAAAATTAAAATACTTGTCTGCATTGAAACCTGTCTGTCTTCTACATTTTTCAATGTCCACTTCTTAACATTGTGTGTATAGAGTGAAATTAATATTTAAAGACATTGTAACCATTGTTTGCATAACGCTCAGCCCTGCTACAGTAGTTCAATAAACTACAGAGTATGTTGTCCACTGAAGTTGTTGTCTCTCTGGCTCTTCTGATATCAGATTCAGAATGAATAATAACAAAGTATGTGGTAGTTTGAAAGATTTTGATCCACCTTAGGCCAGGAGTGTTTCCAATTCACTTGACCTGACGAGAAAACCCCCGGCCCTATAGTCATAACACTGATGAAAAGGGAAGCTATCTATCTATAATAAAATGTTGTCATAGCCTGCAAATAGGACCCAGAGCTTTACCTGACCAGGTCATGAGATCAGGAAAAGCTCCAGGCCCCCTGAAAAGAGTTCACATTTTGCCACGCCACTTTTGAACATTTGTTAATTTTTTGTTGCAAGGACTGTGGCCGTTGCTTTTCTTTAGAAAACTTGAATGGTGGAATGTATCAATCGCCCCGTTTTCTACACACAGATGAAAAGCAATCTTTAATCAGACATTTCCCCTCACACCTATTGTTATCCTCTGAATTCATCTGTATTCTTTACGTGGACTGACACATACTGTCTGTGATCAATACGTAACCATATCATTGAATACCGCTGCATTCCAAATGAAGCCCTTTATGTAACAAAAGCTTCAGTAAACAGGTTAACTATCCGTTTGTCTCCGTAAAGTGGGCATTTAGAAATCCAAACACGCTCTGGGTCTGTGAGTGACTGAGGAACACTTTCCTTCATCTCCAACTGATAAATGATTCCAGGCATTACACATTTATTTTGATCTTGCGTCGTAATTCATAGGTTGGCGCACAATACATTTTCTCAAAACGCATTGGTAATTCCTTCTTGCAGAGCAAAGTTATGATTCATTTATAGTTTAACAGCATATTGGAGAGGTGTCAAAATCCATAAATCTGTTCAATGTCCTGGGTTTATTTTATTTTTTAGATCCAATTGAGGTTTAACTGATGGTGCGAAATATACAGTCACCTGTGTTTATTTCACCTTCAGGGGGGGGAATGCGTTATGGTCCCAATGAACTCCTGTCACTAAAGGCATTGTCTACGTCAAAGCTGTCTCCGCACTTTGGGCATTATTTTCCTCGAGGACTTTCATAACTCTTGTCATTTAAAAGGGCTGCATTGGATTTAGAGCCATCTGAACTAACTACATGCTGGTTTGATTGTGTCACGATCGTCGTAGGAGTGAGTAGACCAAGGCGCAGCGTGTGAAACAAACATGACTTTAATAGTTAAAGTACACCAAACAAAACACGACTCGTGAAGTCCACGGTAAACAAATACCGACACGGAACAAAAACCCACAAACACAAAGTGAAACACAGACAGTTAAATATGGCTCCCAATCAGAGACAACCAGCACACAGCTGACACTCGTTGCCTCTGATTGGGAGTCACACCAGCAAACATAGAAACAGCCAACCTAGAACCCCCAACATAGACATATAACACATAGAATAAACACACCCTGGCTCAACAAATAGAGTCCCAGAGCCAGGGTGTGACAGATTGCTTATCAGGATGACATATTGCAAAATGACTGGGTGTTGCCTTTTTACCTCTTTACCTCTGGGCTAGTTAAATGATCATCCACACGCATTCTAATAATATATAGTGTTTTGCGATGCACAAATACGCTCCATTAACAGTGCATTGCCAACAACTTGAAGTACAGTATGCGTAAGGGAAGATATCAACACTAACTACTACTTGGTATCAAGTAGATACCATATTGCAGGAATTACTTGAAAAGGGTTGCGCGATCTATGAAATGTTAACAAGTAACGTTAACGTGAATAGAGAGTAAATCGTTGTGTAGTTGTCACTAATATACTTTAAAAGAAAAACCATTAAAACAAACACGATGGCAAATTGTGAGAACATTATCACAATTCTCTTATAAATCTACTGGAATGGCACAATGTCTAATATATAATACAGAGAGCAGAGGGTTCTACAATACATAGAGTATAGGGTTCTATAATACAGAGAGCATAGGGTTCTATAATACAGAGAGTATAGGGTTCTACAATACAGAGAGTATAGGGTTCTATAATACAGAGAGCTTAGGGTTCTACAATACATAGAGCATAGGGTTCTACAATACATAGAGCATAGGGTTCTACAATACAGAGAGCATAGGGTTCTACAATACAGAGAGTATAGGGTTCTACAATACAGAGAGCATAGGGTTCTACAATACAGAGAGTATAGGGTTCTATAATACAGAGAGTATAGGGTTCTACAATACAGAGAGCATAGGGTTCTACAATACAGAGAGTATAGGGTTCTACAATACAGAGAGCATAGGGTTCTACAATACAGAGAGTATAGGGTTCTATAATACAGAGAGTATAGGGTTCTACAATACAGAGAGCATAGGGTTCTACAATACAGAGAGCATAGGGTTCTACAATACAGAGAGTATAGGGTTCTATAATACAGAGAGCATAGGGTTCTATAATACAGAGAGCATAGGGTTCTACAATACAGAGAGTATAGGGTTCTACAATACAGAGAGCGTAGGGTTCTACAATACAGAGAGTATAGGGTTCTATAATACAGAGAGCATAGGGTTCTATAATACAGAGAGTATAGGGTTCTACAATACAGAGAGCATAGGGTTCTACAATACAGAGAGTATAGGGTTCTACAATACAGAGAGTATAGGGTTCTACAATACAGAGAGTATAGGGTTCTACAATACAGAGAGCATAGGGTTCTACAATACAGAGAGTATAGGGTTCTACAATACAGAGAGCATAGGGTTCTACAATACAGAGAGTATAGGGTTCTACAATACAGAGAGCATAGGGTTCTACAATACAGAGAGTATAGGGTTCTATAATACAGAGAGTATAGGGTTCTACAATACAGAGAGCATAGGGTTCTACAATACAGAGAGTATAGGGTTCTACAATACAGAGAGCATAGGGTTCTACAATACAGAGAGTATAGGGTTCTATAATACAGAGAGTATAGGGTTCTACAATACAGAGAGCATAGGGTTCTACAATACAGAGAGCATAGGGTTCTACAATACAGAGAGTATAGGGTTCTACAATACAGAGAGCATAGGGTTCTACAATACAGAGAGTATAGGGTTCTACAATACAGAGAGTATAGGGTTCTACAATACAGAGAGTATAGGGTTCTACAATACAGAGAGTATAGGGTTCTACAATACAGAGAGCATAGGGTTCTACAATACAGAGAGTATAGGGTTCTATAATACAGAGAGTATAGGGTTCTACAATACAGAGAGCATAGGGTTCTACAATACAGAGAGTATAGGGTTCTACAATACAGAGAGCGTAGGGTTCTACAATACAGAGAGTATAGGGTTCTATAATACAGAGAGCATAGGGTTCTATAATACAGAGAGTATAGGGTTCTACAATACAGAGAGCATAGGGTTCTACAATACAGAGAGTATAGGGTTCTACAATACAGAGAGCATAGGGTTCTACAATACAGAGAGTATAGGGTTCTACAATACAGAGAGTATAGGGTTCTACAATACAGAGAGCATAGGGTTCTACAAAAACATGTATGCCCAAAAGTGGAATGAGTATGGCTACCTGCTCTAGCTCAGCTGGTAGAGCACGGCGCTTATAACGCCAAGGTAGTGGGTTCGATCCCCGGGACCACCCATACACAAATAATGTATGCACGCATGACTGTAAGTGGCTTTGGATAAATGCGTCTGCTAAATGGCATATCATTACCTGCTCGGTATATGACATGGAGAGAGGAGGCAGCAGTAGAGAGATTGTTTCCCTCCAGCAGGCTACAATACTTTTTGTTATTGTCCATCAGTATTAATGTCTCTTGTTGGATGGAAGAGGCGGTTTATAAAAAATGCCGTTCTTCAGGCGTTCTGCGAGACAGATCACATCTGACCTCTGCTGCGATAATGTCGCATCAAGTAGGCCAACTACCCAGTTTAGGGAGCAGGGAGCAGGGAGCAGGGAGCAGGGCCCGGCTTCAAGATTAAGTGCTCTGTTTCAGGTTTTCATTCCCAAAGGCTACGCCGGCTGATGTCTTATTGATTGCAAAAGTTGACCAGTAAGTATCACAAACAACAATAGCCAGGTCAATGATAGGTGACGCTTGAACCGCAGCGGGGGGCTGCATGTTCAGGGCTAAAGCACTGCCATCATCAGGCTGTGTGCTGGGATGGGAGAGTGTTCTCCTGAGCTGGGGGGTGAGACACTGGGATGGGAGAGTGATCTCCTGAGCTGGGGGGTGAGTCACTGGGATGGGCTGGGAGAGTGTTCTCCTGAGCTGGGGGGTGAGTCACTGGGATGGGCTGGGAGAGTGTTCTCCTGAGCTGGGGGGTGAGACACTGGGATGGGCTGGGAGAGTGTTCTCCTGAGCTGGGGGGTGAGACACTGGGATGGGCTGGGAGAGTGTTCTCCTGAGCTGGGGGGTGAGACACTGGGATGGGCTGGGAGAGTGTTCTCCTGAGCTGGGGGGTGAGACACTGGGATGGGCTGGGAGAGTGTTCTCCTGAGCTGGGGGGTGAGACACTGGGATGGGCTGGGAGAGTGTTCTCCTGAGCTGGGGGGTGAGACACTGGGATGGGATGGGAGAGTGTTCTCCTGAGCTGGGGGGTGAGTCACTGGGATGGGAGAGTGTTCTCCTGAGCTGGGGGGTGAGTCACTGGGATGGGAGAATGTTCTCCTGAGCTGGGGGGTGAGTCACTGGGATGGGAGAGTGTTCTCCTGAGCTGGGGGGTGAGTCACTGGGATGGGAGAGTGTTCTCCTGAGCTGGGGGGTGAGTCACTGGGATGGGAGAGTGTTCTCCTGAGCTGGGGGGTGAGTCACTGGGATGGGAGAGTGTTCTCCTGAGCTGGGGGTGAGTCACTGGGATGGGAGAGTGTTCTCCTGAGCTGGGGGGTGAGTCACTGGGATGGGAGAGTATTCTCCTGAGCTGGGGGGTGAGTCACTGGGATGGGAGAGTGTTCTCCTGAGCTGGGGGGTGAGACACTGGGATGGGAGAGTGTTCTCCTGAGCTGGGGGATGAGTCACTGGGATGGGAGAATGTTCTCCTGAGCTGGGGGGTGAGTCACTGGGATGGGAGAGTGTTCTCCTGAGCTGGGGGGTGAGTCACTGGGATGGGAGAGTGTTCTCCTGAGCTGGGGGGTGAGTCACTGGGATGGGAGAGTGTTCTCCTGAGCTGGGGGGTGAGTCACTGGGATGGGAGAGTGTTCTCCTGAGCTGGGGGATGAGTCACTGGGATGGGAGAGTGTTCTCCTGAGCTGGGGGGTGAGTCACTGGGATGGGAGAGTGTTCTCCTGAGCTGGGGGGTGAGTCACTGGGATGGGAGAGTGTTCTCCTGAGCTGGGGGG
>NC_139992.1:4215470-4380470 GCF_964263955.1 Coregonus lavaretus
GAGAGAGGGGGGAGAGAGACAGAGAGAGAGACAGAATGAGAGCAGAGAGAGAGAGAGAGAGAGAGAGAGAGAGAGAGATAGAGAGAGATAGAGAGAGAGAGAGAGAGAGAGAGACAGAAAGAGAGAGAGAAGAGAGACAGAGAGAGAGAGACAGGAGAGAGAGAGAGAGAGAGAGAGAGAGAGAGACAGAAAAGAGAGAGAGAGAGAGAGAGAGAGAGAGAGAGAGAGAGAGAGAGAGAGAGAGAGAGCAAGATAGAGAGAGACAGACAGAGGAGAGAAGGTGTCACATGCTAGAGCATCTTTCAGAAGATAATAATAATATAATATAGATCACCAAGTAGTCTCACATGTGAAATCAAGATTAATTGGGGTGCTGAGGGATTCATTTGATGTCCTCAAGTACAAGCTGTTAATTAATACCTCCACAGACATTACCAATGGATAGGAGGAGCTGGACCAAATATTAAAGGTGCAATCTGTGAGATTTTCCACTGCTGGGTGCTAATTCATGAACTTCTGGAAGAATATGAAGAAGCTACTAAATTAATAAACTAGTTTATAGCAAATGTCCTGCATTACAAACCTCACAAATACATGTGAAATATTTGTGCCTTTGTCAAATCAAATCAAATCAAATTGTATTGGTCACATACACGTGTTTAGCAGATGTTATTGCGAAATGCTTGTAAAGGCCATTGTTAGACTGAAGGTCAAAAATGTATCTTGCTGAAAATCTTCTTTCTTCCTGAACTTCATTTAACGTTCACAGCAGATCTCGTGTAGACCTAGGCATGTACGTACAGTACATGAAAATCACACAGAATGCACCTTTTAAAGTCATGCTCCGGAACTCTGGCGACTACTAAGTATTAAACCTCCCGTTTTGGGCTGGATGTGTCAATGTGTAGTTCATACATGTATAATCTATGAGCAGAATTACTGTTTTACCTCAATTAGCCACAAAATCCCTAATTTGAAAGCAACTTTTTTTCTGGAAGCTGTGCGGTGCCATAATCTCTACATTTCCCCCCATGTGGGCCAGCCCTCTATCAATTCGGTTTCAGCCAATGAGCTTCAGCCCCTCGCCATTTGAGTGACAGCTAGCAAGATGCACACACAGAAAAGCGAGAGAGAGCAATGATGTGGTGTACAGTACATATCTGCACATACTGTATGTGACGTATTAAGCAGTTTTCGGGGACCACGTTTGGCAACTACTGGCTAAAAAGTATACAAAAGGACCAGAGAATCTCTTTAAGGGGGTTTATTTTGCCTTTAAAAAAAATATATATATATTTCTGTTCTCTTAGGTGCCCATTCTCTACTCTCCCTCTCCTTCTCTGCTGGTTTATCTGGAATGTTCTCTCGTTAGACCAGCAGTGTAGCAACACACCCGTAGCAACAGAGGGAAGGCCTGGGGCACCACTTGAATTCATTACATACAAAAGCTATGGAGTTTGCAATTGTCATGCTAAATGTATCCATAGCCACTTAATGCGCCTCGTGTGAACTGATCCACACTAGCTGAACCGTTCTAGGGCATCTAGTCTTCCTCTGCTTCGGGTGGGCACAGGGGGTGCTCAGTGTGTGTGTGTGTGTGTGTGTGTGTGTGTGTGTGTGTGTGTACGGGGGAGTCCACATCTGCTGGCGGCCTGCCTAAAGGCAGTGTTTGCTAACAATGGCCCCAGCAAAACAGTGTTTCAACCGTAATGTATGCCCCCTATCCCTCCAGAGAGACGTTCAAAGCCCTTCCTGTCATCTTGGTGATGATAATCCTTGATGTGTCTAGACATGGTGCCAGTAGCCATTTCCTCCATACCAAAGTACATCTCTACACAGGCTTGCTTTGCCATAGATCCTCCAATGGCTGAAATTCAGTCTACTCATCCAAACACATAATATACAAAAGTCCATATCCTCGTTAATCCACGGCCCACTTTAATATAATCCATATTTGTTGGGTAAAGTCCAACAGTGAGCCTTCAGCACAGTGGTGTTCTATTCTACTTTTTTATTAAAAATAAATGCACTGTTGGTTAAGGGCTGTAAGTAAGCATTTCACTGTAATGTCTGCACCTGTTGTTTTCGGCGCATGTGGCCAATAACATTTGATTTGATTTGATTTGATTTGATATGACACACTTCAACCGGCTCACATAAAGCATGCTTGGGCAGCGAAGCAATTCGGAAATGCAAATAGCATGGCACACTGCTCTCTATCTTGTACCTAGAGCAAGGGGTGGGGGGGTAAAATACCGCCAGTGTATATTTGAGTTACGATTTTCGGACTAAAATTACTCATTGCATGATATTCAAACAACCTCCAATAGATGGCGCTGTAGCCTGGTAGCGCGGGCTCCGTATTTGGGCCTACAGTCAGATTCAGAATGCGCTCAGTCGTCATAGCCACTTCATTGCTTGACGACTTTTGACGTGAAAAATTATTGCTGCAAAAAGGAGAAAAGTGGTACTCTGAATGTCGTGTGTTTAAAGAAGAATGGACAGCAAAATAATTTTTTGCTGATATTGGACATAAATCTGATATGCCAAGAAAGTGTTGCCGTTTTTAAGGAATATCATCTCAATCTCATTTTTCAAGCAAACATACTAAAAGTGTGTTAAAGCTGGAAAATGTTGTCAAAGTGGTTGTAAAACTTGTCAACTTTACAAGGGCAAGGGGGTTTACCATCTTCAGTTCATTCAGCTGCTCAATGACACAGAGGCAGAGCACCAGGACTTGTTGTACCATTCAAAAGTGCGCTGGCTAAGCCTGGGGAAAGTATTTCGCCGTGTGTGCGAACTGAGAAGGGAGATAAGTATGTTCCTTGATACGGTTGGTAAAGCTGACGACTTCTCCGAGTTGAAAAACACAGACTGGCGGGGCGACTTTGCTTTCGGTGTGGACATATTGGGGCATCTGAACTATCTAAATGTGATACTGCAGGGAAATTGTGTTTTTGTGCATGAACTGTATTCCAACGTGAAAGCATTCAAGGCCAAATCTATGTTGTTCTCCATTTAATCAAATTATGTCATTAACATACTGACATCACAACACTTTCCTTATTTTCATGTTGAGGGGTTACCTTTAGAAAACCATCCCACTTTTACATTTTCAATAAACGTGCCACGTGATGTTTGTCCCGATATTTCATTGATGTGATTCTCTGAAGTTGGGTTCACAGTATACACTAGTCAACAGATAGAAATCCAGAAGAATTCTGCTAGCCACTAGAAAGCAATGCCTGTCATGGAACCCTTCTGTCAAAGAGGGAACAGAGATCCAGGGATCATGAAATGTAGTCGGCAGCAGCAGTCACATAGCTCTGAGCTGGGTGCTACTCGCTCTGGACTCCACTGCTTGGCAGCCAGAGCCAGAAGGGGTTTCACTTTCACATGTCTTTTTATATTTAAAACACAGTGAAAGTGAATCCCCTTCCTTCAGCATTCACATCATGACCAGGAGCCCTGCAGTTCACACACCTCCCCTAATCCAGCACCCCCATGAGGAGTGGAGAAAGCCTCCTCACCTTCCCTAATCCAGCACCCCCATGAGGAGTGGAGAAAGCCTCCTCACCTTCCCTAGTCCAGCACCCCCATGAGGAGTGGAGAAAGCCTCCTCACCTTCCCTAATCCAGCACCCCCATGAGGAGTGGAGAGAACCTCCTCACCTTCCCTAACCCAGCACCCCCAAGAGGAGTGGAGGGGGCCTCCTCTCAGAGGGGTGTCATGCAGCCTGTCATCTGCCTGGTTAAATTGCACTGCCAGTATGTAAGCAGCAGGAGTCACATGACACCCAGCGTGGTCACATGACACCCAGTGTGGTAACATGACACCAAGTGTGGTCGCATGACACCCAGTGTGGTCACATGACACCCAGTATGGTCACATGACACCCAGTGTGGTCACATGACACCCAGTGTGGTAACATGACACCCAGTGTGGTCACATGACATCCAGTGTGGTCACATGACACCCATTGTTGTAACATGACACCCAGTGTGGTCACATGACACCCAGTGTGGTCACATGACACCCAGTGTGGTCACATGACACCCATTGTTGTGACATGACACCCAGTGTGGTCACATGACACCCATTGTTGTAACATGACACCCAGTGTGGTCACATGACACCCAGTGTGGTCACATGACACCCAGTGTGGTAACATGACACCCATTGTTGTAACATGACACCCAGTGTGGTCACATGACACCCAGTGTGGTCACATGACACCCAGTGTGTAACACCTGGAAGACCACAGTCTGAAGGCCAGCCAGTAATGACTGCAAAGCCATCCCGATAAAGATGGAGGGGGGGCTGTTTTTATTTAAACACACGCACACACACACACTGGATAAAAGGCAGTGAAGCCCCTCTGTTTAACCTTACAGAGAGTGCAAGGTTTTGCTCGTTTGCACCATACAGTGATCAATCTATCTATAGCACATCAATAACCTTTATCTATAACAAGGCAGCTGTGTTTGGTAGGGTCCTAAAGGATATATTTAAACAATAACTTAATTAAAAGGGATAAAGTTTAAAGTATCAAGTTTAGCAAAATCTCTGTAAAGAGAAAACGGAGCCCATGTGACTGCTGTTGTAAACACAAAGCCCACTTGACTTGCCCAGGCCTCAGTTGGACAGACAGCAGAGGGAGTTAACCAAGCTAATTAGGAGAGGCTGTCATATTGAAGTGAGCTGCGGCTCGGGCGCCAGCTCTATCACATATGTTTCCTTTGTGGCAGGTGAAGTGGCTCCTTTGTTTGTGAATTGATGGCGTTTCGCTCGGCGGTCCCTTCGGGGAGAGGCACTGACCTGCAGAGGCCTAGACAGCGAGAAGAGGCTCTGTCTCTCCAACGCCTGCACACCCAGCTGTCCCACTCCCTGCCCTCCCCTGCCCTCCCCCTCTCAGAGCCGCGGAGGCCCAGAGAGATGGGCAACACCTGTAAAGGAGTGGGCACCTCCTCCGCCCAGGCACCCACATGCAGCCTGCCCACCTGCTACTGAGCTCTGGGCCCTGCAGGTCCTCCGCCCAGGCACCCACATGCAGCCTGCCCACCTGCTACTGAGCTCTGGGCCCTGCAGGTCCTCCGCCCAGGCACCCACAGGTAGTCTGCCCACCTGCTACTGAGCTCTGGGCCCTGCAGGTCCTCCGCCAAGGCACCCACATGCAGCCTGCCCACCTGCTACTGAACTCTGGGCCCTGCAGGTCCTCCGCCCAGGCACCCACAGGTAGTCTGCCCACCTGCTACTGAACTCTGGGCCCTGCAGGTCCTCCGCCCAGGCACCCACATGCAGCCTGCCCACCTGCTACTGAGCTCTGGGCCCTGCAGGTCCTCCGCCCAGGCACCCACAGGTAGTCTGCCCACCTGCTACTGAGCTCTGGCCCTGCAGCTTAAACACCCATTTTGTGCCTCTCAGCACGGGACTTATTGATATAAATAGCTGTGCACAAAGTGCACTCTGTTTTCTCTTGGTCTGGTGCAGTAGGTCTGTGGGTGATTATATTCAATGAGTGGCTCTTTCAGAGAGGGATGAAATATGAGCAGGCTGGACACAGGATAAATGACGATCACTGACAGTGATTACTGTTAAAGTTACGTTTAGTAGATTGGCGGAAATAGAAGTTGACCTACATGATTTTGGCACCCTATTTTAGGATTTGATTTTAAGTGTATTTAAAAATATATATTACTGCTCAAAAACCTTGTCATTTGTTATGATTCAGTATTTTCAGCAAAAATGGTAACAGTGTCCTTGAATAGAACCATCCATGTGGCAAGTATCAGGTATAATGTAGAACCATCCATGTGGCAAGTATCAGGTATAACGTAGAACCATTCATGTGGCAAGTATCAGGTACAGTGGGGAGAACAAGTATTTGATACTGCCGATTTTGCAGGTTTTCCTACTTACAAAGCATGTAGAGGTCTGTAATTTGTATCATAGGTACACTTCAACTGAGAGAGACGGAATCTAAAACAAAAATCCAGAAAATCACATTGTATGATTTTTAAGTAATTAATTTGCATTTTATTGCATGACATAAGTATTTGATCACCTACCAACCAGTAAGAATTCCGGCTCTCACAGACCTGTTAGTTTTTCTTTAAGAAGCCCTCCTGTTCTCCACTCATTACCTGTATTAACTGCACCTGTTTGAACTCGTTACCTGTATAAAAGACACCTGTCCACACACTCAATCAAACAGACTCCAACCTCTCCACAATGGCCAAGACCACAGAGCTGTGTAAGGACATCAGGGATAAAATTGTAGACCTGCACAAGGCTGGGCTGGGCTACAGGACAATAGGCAAGCAGCTTGGTGAGAAGGCAACAACTGTTGGCGCAATTATTAGAAAATGGAAGAAGTTCAAGATGACGGTCAATCACCCTCAGTCTGGGGCTCCATGCAAGATCTCACCTCGTGGGGCATCAATGATCATGAGGAAGGTGAGGGATCAGCCCAGAACTACACGGCAGGACCTGGTCAATGACCTGAAGAGAGCTGGGACCACAGTCTCAAAGAAAACCATTAGTAATACACTACGTCGTCATGGATTAAAATCCTGCAGCGCACGCAAGGTCCCCCTGCTCAAGCCAGCGCATGTCCAGGCCCATCTGAAGTTTGCCAATGACCATCTGGATGATCCAGAGGAGGAATGGGAGAAGGTCATGTGGTCTGATGAGACAAAAATATAGCTTTTTAGTCTAAACTCCACTCGCCGTGTTTGGAGGAAGAAGAAGGATGAGTACAACCCCAAGAACACCATCCCAACCGTGAAGCATGGAGGTGGAAACATCATTCTTTGGGGATGCTTTTCTGCAAAGGGGACAGGACGACTGCACCGTATTGAGGGGAGGATGGATGGGGCCATGTATCGCGAGATCTTGGCCAACAACCTCCTTCCCTCAGTAAGAGCATTGAAGATGGGTCGTGGCTGGGTCTTCCAGCATGACAACGACCTGAAACACACAGCCAGGGCAACTAAGGAGTGGCTCCGTAAGAAGCATCTCAAGGTCCTGGAGTGGCCTAGCCAGTCTCCAGACCTGAACCCAATAGAACATCTTTGGAGGGAGCTGAAAGTCCGTATTGCCCAGCGACAGCCCCGAAACCTGAAAGATCTGGAGAAGGTCTGTATGGAGGAGTGGGCCAAAATCCCTGCTGCAGTGTGTGCAAACCTGGTCAAGACCTATAGGAAACGTATGATCTCTGTAATTGCAAACAAAGGTTTCTGTACCAAATACTTATGTCATGCAATAAAATGCAAATTAATTACTTAAAAATCATACAATGTCATTTTCTGGATTTTTGTTTTAGATTCAGTCTCTCACAGTTGAAGTGTACCTATGATAAAAATTACAGACCTCTACATGCTTTGTAAGTAGGAAAACCTGAAAAATCGGCAGTTTATCAAATACTTGTTCTCCCCACTGTATATTTCCACAATGAGGTTGGAATAATACTGTGACATTGGAAAAATTATGATACTGCCCATTTAGTGTAAGAGCTGTTTGAAAAGACCGCCTGAAATTTCAGGCTGTTTTGGTGGGATGGAGTTTTCACCTGCCTGGTGACATCACCAAATGATTATTATTTTCTATTTTATTTTTGGCCAGTGACAAAAAAAAACTACATTTAATCAATTTTAAAGTCAGGCTGTAACACCACGAAATGTGGAAAAAGGGGTCAAGGGGTGTGAATACTTCCTGATCGCACTGTATTAGCCATTTTTGAGACTCACGTAGACAGCACCTTTGATCCAGCAGTAGCAATACAAGGATATAACATCTACAGAAAAATACAGACATTTCTACGGGAGGTGTTGCTGTAGAGACATATTCCTGTAACTGTAAGAAGTGTTAGAGCCCACTTGATTGATGATGAATTGAAAAATGGTATGGTTCAAATAAATTATTCCAAAAGGTGGCAAACAAGTCAGGCTGCTCAGCTAATTGGTTGACATATTGTCAATTGAGAAATTGTGTGACTAAACTTTTAAAAAATAGTAAATTATATTACCAAAACATCTATGGAAAAAGACTTTGGAGCACCTTAAATGATATCATGGCCAGAAAACCCAATTCATCTCCATCGTTCGTTTAAGTTGATGGGTCATTTATAACAAAACCTTTTGATATTAGCCAATAATTTCAATGACTATTTAATTAGTGAAGTGGACAAACTGAGAAGTGAAATGACAACATTGAACAGTGAACCATCATATGTGTGTCCTGAACATTTAATAATGAAATAGAAGGATTGCTGTTTTGAATTGGGTCAGGTTTCTGTGAAAGAGGTGGAAATAACGATTGTTATCCATCAATAATGATCAGCCACCAGGTATAGACAACCTAGATGGGAAGCTATTGAGAATGGTAGCAGACTGTGTTGCCACCTCTATTAGCTATATATTTAACCAAAGCCTAATGGAGTGTGTCCACAGGCGTGGAAGGAAGCTAGAGTAATTCCGCTACCTAAAAATAGTAAAGCACCCTTTGCTGGCTCTAACAGCCGACCAATCAGTTTGCTGCCTGCTCTTAGAAAACTGATGGAGAAAATTGTGTTTGAACAAATACAATGATATCTTTCAGAGAACAGGTTAGCTACTGACTTTCAGCATGCATATAGAGACGGGCACTCAACTTGTAGTGCACTGACTCAGATGACTGATGATTGGCTAAAAATAAATAGATAATAAAAGGATAGTTGGAGATGTATTGTTAGATTTCAGTGCATCCTTTGATGTTATTGATCATCATTTGTTATAAAAAAAAACTCACTTATTATGGTTTTAAATCACCTGCCATCACATGGTTGGAGAGTTATTTATCCAATAGAACTCAGAGTATTCTTCATTGGAAGCTTCTCTAACGGCAGATGTGTACAGTGCGGTGTCCGTTACTCTTCTCTATTTTTACAAATGATTTGCCACTTGTCTTCCAAGAATCTAAAATGACTACGTATGCTGATGATTGCACACGCTACACATCAGCACCTACAGCCAGGGAACTCACTGAGACTCTTAGCAAGGAGTTACAGTCAGTGTCCGAATGGGTCATTAACAATAAACGGGTCTTAAATACATCTAAAAACCAAAAGCATTGTATTTGGTTCAAAGCATTCTCTTAGACTTAAACTTCAACTGGAGTTGTGCATAAAGGGTGTGACCATTGAGGAAGCTAACCTCATAGGAGTAACATTGGATGGTCGGTTATCATGGTCAAGTCATATTGACAAAGTTGTTGTGAAGATGGGGAGGGGTATGTCTGTTATTTTAAAGATGTTCTGTGTTTCTGACACAAAGGTCAACTGTACTAGTTGTTCAGGCTCTGGTCTTTTCCCATCTTGATTACTGTAATATGGTCAAGTGCAGCAAAGAAAGACCTAGCAAAGCTGCAACTGGCTCAAAAACAAAGCAGCACGCCTTGCCCTTAACTGCACACACAGAACTAACATCAACAACGTGCATGATAGTCTTTCCTGGTTGACGGTTGAGGAGAAATGTACTACTTCTCTTCTAGTCTTTTTAAGAAACATTTATTTGTTGAAAATGCCAAACCACTTGTGTAATTTATTTTCATCCACTTCAAACAGACATACAGAACCCACCAGACACGCCCCTATGGGTTACTTCACGGTACCCAAAACCAAAAAACAGATTGAATGTGTCACTCAGTTATTGTATGTACAGAGCCTTGTCATCGTGGAATGCTCTGCCACCAGAGGTTACTCAGGCAAAAAGCAAGTTTAGCTTTAAAAAACATAAAGAACATATTGTATCACAGTGCCTCTTTTCTGTCTAAAGATCTAATTTAACTGTATATAAGAATATGAATATGTATATATGAATAGTGCGTAAATAGTGTTTTTGCTGTCTCGTGGTGTCTTTCCAATACATAACTCTTTTTTTTATTGTTTATTTATTTTTTATTTTTTTATTTATTTAATGTAATGTCCTTGTCTATAACTGTTCTGTACTTTGTCATGTATTTGTACATGTTGTGTGGAGCCCAGGAAGAGTAGCTGCTGTATGTGCAGTAGCTAAATGGGGTTCCTAATAAACTAAAATGAACATGTATAAAAAGGTTAACCTGGTTACAGTTGACCTTTCCCGGGGTCAGGACGCTTTTATATTGGCTGACATGTTTCCAATTTAATAGAACCATTTAGCAGAGATCCCCTGGGCCCATATATTTATTAAGCTGCAATGAGTTGCATCTGCATGCTGGAATCGAGGGGACCAATCAGCAGAGGTCACGTAGGTACTAACATAGATTATAGACATAAAATAGACATATGAAAAACAACAAACTGCACAGACGCTTGTCACAAACTTTAATAGTTAACTTTTTTTCTGTTATTTTCTGTCTTCAAATGATTAGCTCTCTTTTCATTAGCACCCATTGCTGTGTTAAGGTTGCCATGGTTACTGCATTATTATGCAGTGACACTCTTTAGTGTTGTTTTTCTCAGCCGTTGTCTGAGCAATGTATTGATCTATCTTTGTTCTTCCATTGTACAACAACATCCCATAATGCTGGTCATTTTCTTAGACTGATTCTAAGCCCCTGTCTGGTAATCAGGGATAATTGTCAATTATCAAAAGGAACCATCAGATCAATTACTGCAAAATCAATGCAGCCACTTGACTGTAGGGTTTGTTTCCCCTGCAAAACTAAGGTCTGGATTGGAGTGTTTAAACTGCAGAATATACAGGAATGCTACAGTGAAACAACCTGATCGTTTACCATGTTGGGGGTAATTTCCTATTGAAACTATTTCAATAATAATGTCAGGATAATCTTTTACTGTAATGTTTTTGAAATAGTAAGGCACCAGATGGAGTTGTTCTATAATTTCTAATGGAGACCAAACTACTGTCATCCTTTCAACTGAAGGCAGCGTGTTACCCCTTTGACCTTTTACGAGCAGTATAGAAGGAGCCTCTATATTCCTTGTGGTTGAAATTACTTCTGTGATGAAAGTTAAAGTGTGGGCGTCCTGATTTTCCTAGTCGGGCCAAGATTTCTCTTTCACCTCGTGAAGGAGATGCCATCCCTTGAATGGCTTCCAGTGTGTATGGAAACAAATGCCCTGCTGTAATGACATAGCCCAGCCAACAACCTTATACGGTGCCTTGCAAAAGTATTCATCCCCCTTGACGTTTTTCCTATTTTGTTGCATTACAACCTGTAATTTAAATGGATTTTTATTTGGATTTCATGTAATGGACATACACAAAATAGTCCAAATTTGTGAAGTGAAATGAAAAAAATTACTTGTTTAAAAAAATTCTAAAAAATGAAAAGCGGAAAAGTGGTGCGTGCATATGTATTCACCCCCTTTGCTATGAAAAATCTGGTGCAACCAATTACCTTCAGAAGTCACATAATTAGTTAAATAAAGTCCACCTGTGTGCAATCTAAGTGTCACATGATCTGTCACATGATCTCAGTATATATACACCTGTTCTGAAAGGCCCCAGAGTCTGCAACACCACTAAGCAAGGGGCACCACCAAGCAAGCGGCACCATGAAGACCAAGGAGCTCTCCAAACAGGTCAGGGACAAAGTTGTGGAGAAGTACAGATCAGGGTTGGGTTATAAAACAATTTCTGAAACTTTGACCATCCCACGGAGCAACATTAAATCCATTATTAAAAAATGGAAAGAATATGGCACCACAACAAACCTGCCAAGAGTGGGCCGCCCACCAAAACTCACAGATCAGGCAAGGAGGGCATTAATCAGAGAGGCAACAAAGAGACCAAAGATAACCCTGAAGGAGCTGCAAAGCTCCACAGCGGAGATTGGAGTATCTGTCCATATGACCACTTTAAGCCGTACACTACACAGAGCTGGGCTTTATGGAAGAGTGGCCAGAAAAAAGCCATTGCTTAAAGAAAAAAATAAGCAAACACGTTTGGTGTTCGCCAAAAGGCATGTGGGAGACTCCCCAAACATATGGAAGAAGGTACTCTGGTCAGATGAGACTAAAATTGAGCTTTTTGGCCATCAAGGAAAACAGTATGTCTGGCGCAAACCCAACACCTCTCATCACCCCGAGAACACCATCCCCAAAGTGAAGCATGGTGGTGGCAGCATCATGCTGTGGGGATGTTTTTCATCGGCAGGGACTGGGAAACTGGTCATAATTGAAGGAATGATGGATGGCGCTAAATACAGGGAAATTCTTGAAGGAAACCTGTTTCAGTCTTCCAGAGATTTGAGACTGGGACGGAGGTTTACCTTCCAGCAGGACAATGACCCTAAGCATACTACTAAAGCAACAGTCGAGTGGTTTAAGGGGAAACATTTAAATGTCTTGGAATGGCCTAGTCAAAGCCCAGACCTAAATCCAATTGAGAATCTGTGGTATGACTTAAAGATTGCTGTACACCAGTGGAACCCATCCAACTTGAAGGAGCTGGAGCAGTTTTGTCTTGATGAATGGGCATAAATCCCTGTGGCTAGATGTGCCAAGCTTATAGAGACATACCCCAAGAGACTTGCAGCTGTAATTGCTGCAAAGGTGGCTCTACAAAGTATTGACTTTGGGGGGGTGAATAGTTGTGCACGTTCAAGTTTTCTGTTTCTTTGTCTTATTTCTTGTTTTGTTTCACAATAAAAAATATGTTGTATCTTCAAAGTGGTAGGCATGTTGTGTAAATCAAATGATACAACCCCCCCCAAAATCCATTTAAATTCCAGGTTGTAAGGCAACAAAATAGGAAAAATGCCAAGGGGGTGAATACTTTCGCAAGCCACTGTATAGTATCTCCTCCTCAACGTTTTTATTTAGACTGAACTTCTCAGCAAATTGTGTTGTCATCTTAATGGGGGAAGATGAATCTGTTGCCACATAGGTTTAGGTGAAAGATATGGACTTTTCAGCAGCTTTGTTCACAGAGCAATAAAACAAGTTAACTCTTAGATGCCCAGGCCCTGTAATGGTTCCCCTGTGCATTAGAGTAAGGTTTTCTCAGATTATTCATATTTAAACTAACTCAGTTGTAATTACATGTATAAGTAAATGATAATGAACTAATCTTACTCAGTCTGTGTTATTTAAACAATTAGTCAAATATAATATATGTCCATCACTTGTCTTAATCTGAACAGTATTTGCAGAATCAGATCTCAAATATGGGACATAACCTATCTACCTTAATGTATTCAATATTACTTTAGATTAGGTTGTACCTGATACTTGCCACATGAATGGTTCTACGTTATACCTGATACTTGCCACATGAATGGTTCTACGTTATACCTGATACTTGCCACATGAATGGTTCTACGTTATACCTGATACTTGCCAAATGGATGGTTCTACGTTATACCTGATACTTGCCACATGAATGGTTCTACGTTATACCTGATACTTGCCACATGAATGGTTCTACGTTATACCTGATACTTGCCAAATGGATGGTTCTACGTTATACCTGATACTTGCCACATGGATGGTTCTACGTTATACAGTGGGGAGAACAAGTATTTGATACACTGCCGATTTTGCAGGTTTTCCTACTTACAAAGCATGTAGAGGTCTGTAATTTTTATCATAGGTACACTTCAACTGTGAGAGACGGAATCTAAAACAAAAGTCCAGAAAATCACATTGTATGATTTTTAAGTAATTAATTTGCATTTTATTGCATGACATAACTATTTGATACATCAGAAAAGTAGAACTTAATATTTGGTACAGAAACCTTTGTTTGCAATTACAGAGATCATATGTTTCCTGTAGGTCTTGACCAGGTTTGCACACACTGCAGCAGGGATTTTGGCCCACTCCTCCATACAGACCTTCTCCAGATCCTTCAGGTTTTGGGGCTGTCGCTGGGCAATACAGACTTTCAGCTCCCTCCAAAGATTGTCTATTGGGTTCAGGTCTGGAGACTGGCTAGGCCACTCCAGGACCTTGAGATGCTTCTTACGGAGCCACTCCTTAGTTGCCCTGGCTGTGTGTTTTGGGTCGTTGTCATGCTGGAAGACCCAGCCATGACCCATCTTCAATGCTCTTACTGAGGGAAGGAGGTTGTTGGCCAAGATCTCGCGATACATGGCCCCATCCATCCTCCCCTCAATACGGTGCAGTCGTCCTGTCCCCTTTGCAGAAAAGCATCCCCAAAGAATGATGTTTCCACCTCCATGCTTCACGGTTGGGATGGTGTTCTTGGGGTTGTACTCATCCTTCTTCTTCCTCCAAACATGTCAAGTGGAGTTTAGACCAAAAAGCTCTATTTTTGTCTCATCAGACCACATGACCTTCTCCCATTCCTCCTCTGGATCATCCAGATGGTCATTGGCAAACTTCAGACGGGCCTGGACATTTGCTGGCTTGAGCAGGGGGACCTTGCGTGCGCTGCAGGATTTTAATCCATGACGGCGTAGTGTGTTACTAATGGTTTTCTTTGAGACTGTGGTCCCAGCTCTCTTCAGGTCATTGACCAGGTCCTGCCGTGTAGTTCTGGGCTGATCCCTCACCTTCCTCATGATCATTGATGCCCCACGAGGTGAGATCTTGCATGGAGCCCCAGACCGAGGGTGATTGACCGTCATCTTGAACTTCTTCCATGTCATAATAATTGCGCCAACAGTTGTTGCCTTCTCACCAAGCTGCTTGCCTATTGTCCTATAGCCCATCCCAGCCTTGTGCAGGTCTACAATTTTATCACTGATGTCCTTACACAGCTCTCTGGTCTTGGCCATTGTGGAGAGGTTGGAGTCTGTTTGAATGAGTGTGTGGACAGGTGTCTTTTATACAGGTAACGAGTTCAAACAGGTGCAGTTAATACAGGTAATGAGTGAAGAACAGGAGGGCTTCTTAAAGAAAAACTAACAGGTTTGTGAGAGCCGGAATTCTTACTGGTTGGTAAGTGATCAAATACTTATGTCATGCAATAAAATGCAAATTAATTTCTTAAAGATCATACAATGTCATTTTCTGGATTTTTGTTTTAGATTCCATCTCTCACAGTTGAAGTGTACCTATGATAAAAAGTACAGACCTCTACATGCTTCGTAAGTAGGAAAAAACCTGCAAAATCGGCAGTGTATCAAATACTTGTTCTCCCCACTGTATATACACTACCAGTCAAAAGTTTGGACACACCTACTCATTCAAGGGTTTCTTTATTTTTTACTATTTTCTACATTGTAGAATAATAGTGAAGACATCAAAACTATGAAATAACACATGTGGAATCATGTAGTAACCAAAAAAATTGTTAACCAAATCATAATATATTTTTGATTTTAGATTCTTCAAATAGACATTGATGATGTCTGGTGATTGTGGAGGACAGATCATGTAGTATTTTAAAGTAGTTTTACTTATAATAATTAGTCATTTAGCAGACGCTCTTATCCAGAGTGACTTACAGGAGCAATTAAGGTTAAGTACCTTGCTCAAGTGCACATCAACAGATTTTTCACCTAGTCGGCTCGGGGATTAGAACCAGCAACCTCTCGGTTACTGGCACAACGTTCTTAACCACTAAGCTACCTGCCGCCCTAGTACTTAAGTACTTTACACCACTGATCAATGAAAACAGGACGCACCTGAGCTCAATTTCGATTTTTGATTTAATCCATTTTAGAATAAGGCTGTAACGTAACATAGTGTGGAAAAAGTCCAGAGGTCTGAATACTTTCCGAAGGCACTGTATTATGTTTCATCAGCTGTTCAAAACACTGTGAGAGAGGAATTTGCTTGCTTGGTGTGCATACCAGGCATGCAGTCACGACGTTAACTAGCATTGATTAACTGTTTGCTTATGCAGTAATAATTAACTTCCATTACATTACTTTGTGTGATTACTTTCTTAATTGCCTGAATTATCCATCAATGGAATATCTAATAACCAGCATCAGACATTAGACACTGTATCAGACACAAAATGCAGGCGGTTTCCTAGCGTTAATTAAATACACTAGAATAAATGAAACGTTGTAGGATGGGTGTCTTGCAGTGATTTCCTGGGTGCTTAAATATGCTATTTATTATAAAAGCATGTGCAATTCACTTTCTCCTCAGGAACGAAACCACAAGATGCCAATTACCATATGCAAGTTGCTTAGCCGTGTCGGTTTTCACAATCTACATTAATACGTTGGTTGAGCGGGACTCATTCTTGCATTATGCGAATACATTACCATGTCATCTTTATGGTTTCAAATGTTCAGAGCTGAACAAGAATTTACCGCCAAATTTTAATGATATAACAGAACTGGTTGTTGTTTTGACCATGTTATTCTGTTCTGTTTCAGGACTGGGGAATGACATAAGAGGACCACTGCAGCCAATGTGTACAGTATTATATTATAGCCGAATATGACACAAGTGAGGGAGATACGACACTAGGTTCATTGTTGGTGTTTCAAACTGACCATCTTGATCTTATAAAGGGATTAGTTATTATACCAGATTATAAAGGGGTTAGTTATTATACCAGATTATAAAGGGGTTAGTTATTATACCAGATTATAAAGGGGTTAGTTATTATACCAGATTATAAAGGGGTTAGTTATTATACCAGATTATAAAGGGGTTAGTTATTATACCAGATTATAAAGGGGTTAGTTATTATACCAGATTATAAAGGGGTTAGTTATTATACCAGATTATAAAGGGGTTAGTTATTATACCAGATTATAAAGGGGTTAGTTATTATACCAGATTATAAAGGTATTAGTTATTACACCAGATTATAAAGGGGTTAGTTATTATACCAGATTATAAAGGGGTTAGTTATTATACCAGATTATAAAGGGGTTAGTTATTATACCAGATTATAAAGGGGTTAGTTATTATACCAGATCATAAAGGGGTTAGTTATTATACCAGATTATAAAGGGGTTAGTTATTATACCAGATTATAAAGGGGTTAGTTATTATACCAGATTATAAAGGGGTTAGTTATTATACCAGATTATAAAGGGGTTAGTTATTATACCAGATTATAAAGGGGTTAGTTATTATACCAGATTATAAAGGGATTAGTTATTACACCAGATTATAAAGGGGTTAGTTATTATACCAGATTATAAAGGGGTTAGTTATTATACCAGATTATAAAGGGGTTAGTTATTATACCAGATTATAAAGGGGTTAGTTATTATACCAGATCATAAAGGGGTTAGTTATTATACCAGATTATAAAGGGGTTAGTTATTATACCAGATTATAAAGGGGTTAGTTATTATACCAGATTATAAAGGGGTTAGTTATTATACCAGATTATAAAGGGGTTAGTTATTATACCAGATTATAAAGGGGTTAGTTATTATACCAGATTATAAAGGGGTTAGTTATTATACCAGATTATAAAGGGGTTAGTTATTATACCAGACTATAAAGGGGTTAGTTATTATACCAGATTCCCTGACTGTGTGACCTTCATACTGCAAATCATGAATTAACACCTCAACGAACAAAGCCCATCTTTCTCAATTATGCTCAGCTTCGTAAATAAACAGTCATTTGATTTAGAAATATGACCTCCATGTCTTGAATTGGAGCCGATTAAGAACCTACCCATCTAAAGGCAGAATCGTTACATGAATTCACATTTACTTTTGTTCTCCTCTTGTATCTTAATTTCACCCTCATTCAAAAAGTGATAGATTCACATTAAGAGGGAGATCAATAACACTGTCATCAACAAGCACACACTGTCATCCTTTTTACGCTGCTGCTACTCTGTTAAGTATTTATGCATAGTCACTTTAACTCTACCCACATGTACATATTACCTCAACTACCTCAACTAGCCGGTGCCCCCGCACATTGACTCTGCAACGGTACCCCCCTGTATATATAGCCTCCCTACTGTCACTTTATTTTACTTCTGCTCTTTTTTTCTCAACACTTTTTTTGTTGTTGTTTTATTCTTACTTTTTTTGTTTAAAATAAATGCACTGTTGGTTAAGGGCTGTAAGTAAGCATTTCACTGTAATGTCTGCACCTGTTGTATTCGGCGCATGTGACCAATAAAATTTTATTTTATTTGATTTGAAAAGAGCACCAACTCCACAAACAGTACAAAAAATAAGTGCTAAAAATGGATGGTATTGAAATGGATGCAGAAGTCAGCCATCAAGATGCAGCAATGGAAGCGACCTGTGTCTCTTTAACTGATCTAAACTCATGCAAATCCACCAGACAGGTGTTAGGCCTGGCAGCACCATTACTCCCTGGTTTTTAAATGCTCTCCGGGGCTGGGAAGGGCTGTGAGCTGCTGGCAATCCAAGGTTAGACACAAAATCATAGCAGCGTTGTGTGGATGCTTCACAGACCTCATGATAGTTTCCGTCTGTCATTATTTCCGTCTGACTAGACGCGTCATGTCGGCTACCTGGAGATGGACTTTTAATGTGAAACCCCGTTCCTTCTCCTATTGCCTTTGCAGCAGAGTAGGATACCATTATTCCTCTGCTTCACTACACTTAGGTGAAGGTTGCCCCCCGTCTCTCAGAATCAAAGACAGATCCTACGCCTGCTATTTTACATGCCTGTGTTCTAAAGGAGAGAGTTGACACAAAACTGACATTTCACACACACACACACACACACACACTCACACACTCACACACACACACACACTCTCACACACACACACACACACACTCACACACTCACACACTTACACACTAACACACACACACACTCACACCCACACACACACTCTCACACACACACTCACACACACACTAGCCTACATCTGAGAAGATTATTCGATTTGATTGAAATGATAAAATACTGCAATACTAGAGCTGCTGTTGGGATTTCAAAAACTAGATCTGAGATGGAGACTTACACCTGTAGTATGAAGCTTCATAGGGCTTCATAGACTCAAATAACTGGAATTACATTCATTATACATTTATAACAACTAGACGTTACTAGTAGGTCATTCAGGCACTGTGAAGGCACTGAACTAAAACTAAATATATATTTTCACGGCCTCATTTCTGGTTCCTCCTCACTACTGACAGTTTTTATTTCAAAGGGGTTGTCCTGAGGCTCAATATGCTGGTCATTTATCCAAGGGCTATCCAAGAAAATGGCGCCGGAGAAGATGGCTGCCGTTTTACAGCCCTCTAACCAATTGTATTATTATGTGTGTTTTTTCACGTTATTCGTAATTTATTCTGTACATAATGTTTCTGCCATCGTCTCTTATAACCAAAAAGAGCTTATTGATATCAGTACAGCGATTTTTCACCTCGTATTGGACAAAGATTTTTTCTTCAATGAGGCGGCCGTGAAGGATATCGTACAGACACCCGACAAGGCCCAAATCCCCGTCATTCGCAGGAGAAAGAGACTGAGATATCGTGGACGTAGGTCGGGGTGCCTCGTAAGGATCCGATGGCGAGCGAGTAAACTGCCTCTTCCATCAATCCTATTATCTTCTATACACTACATCGGCAGGATAGAACGGCTGACTCCGGTAAGACAAGGGTTGACGGTCTGTGTATATTTGTAAACAACAGCTGGTGCACAAAATCAAATACTAAGGAAGTCTCAAGGTTTTGCTCGCCTGAGGTAGAGTACCTTATTATAAGCTGTAGACCACACTATTTACCAAGAGAGTTTTCATCTATATTTTTCATAGCTGTCTATTTACCACCACAAACCAATGCTGGCATTAAGATTGCACTCAATGAGCTGTATAAGGCCATAACTAAACAGGAAAACGATCATCCAGAGGCAGCGCTCCTAGTGGCCGGGGATTTTAATGCAGGGAAACTTAAATCCGTTCTACCTAATTTCTACCAGCATGTTAAATGTGCAACCAGAGGGAAAAAAAAAATTATAGACCACCTTTACTCCACACACAGAGACGCATACAAAGCTCTCCCTCGCCCTCCATTTGGCAAATCTGACCATAACTCTATCCTCCTGATTCCTGCTTATAAGCAAAAACTAAAGCAGGAAGCACCAGTGACTCGGTTAATAAGAAAGTGGTCAGATGACGCAGATGCTAAGCTACAGGACTGTTTTGCTAGCACAGACTGGAACATGTTCCGGGATTCTTCAGATAGCATTGAGGAGGACACCACATCAGTCACTGGCTTCATCAATAAGTGCATCGATGACATCGTCCCCACAGTGACTGTAAGTACATACCCCAACCAGAAGCCATGGATTACAGGCAACATCCGCACTGAGCTGAAGGGTAGAGCTGCCGCTTTCAAGGAGCGGGACTCTAACCCGGACGCTTATAAGAAATCCCGCTATGCCCTCCGACGAACAATCAAACAGGCAAAGAGTCAATACAGGATTAAGATTGAATCGTACTACACTGGCTCTGACGCTTTTCGGATGTGGGAGGGCTTGAAAACTATTACAGACTACAAAGGGAAGCACAGCCGCGAGCTGCCCAGTGACACAAGCCTACCAGATGAGCTAAACCACTTCTATTCTCGCTTCGAGGCAAGCAACACTGAAGCATGCATGAGAGCACCAGCTGTTCCGGATGACTATGTGATCACGCTCTCCGTAGCCGATGTGAGTAAGGCTTTTAAGCAGGTCAACATTCACAAGGCCGCAGGGCCAGACGGATTACCAGGACGTGTACTCCGAGCATGTGCTGACCAACTGGCAAGTGTCTTCACCGACATTTTCAACATGTCCCTGACTGAGTCTGTAATACCAACATGTCAACATCAACACCATTATCCCAGAAACCCTAGACCCACTCCAATTTGCATACCACCCCAACAGATCCACAGATGATGCAATCTCTATTGCGCTCCACACTGCCCTTTCCCACCTGGACAAGAGGAACACCTACGTGAGAATGCTATTCATTGACTACAGCTCAGCGTTCAACACCATAGTGCCCTCAAAGCTCATCACTAAGCTAAGGATCCTGGGACTAAACACCTCCCTCTGCAACTGGATCCTGGACTTCCTGACGGGCCGCCCCCAGGTGGTAAGGGTAGGTAACAACACATCTGCCACGCTGATCCTCAACACGGGGGCCCCTCAGGGGTGTGTGCTCAGTCCCCTCCTGTACTCCCTTTTCACCCATGACTGCATGGCCAGGCACGACTCCAACACCATCATTAAGTTTGCCGATGACACAACAATGGTAGGCCTGATCACCGACAACGATGAGACAGCCTATAGGGAGGAGGTCATAGACCTGGCCGTGTGGTGCCAGGATAACAACCTCTCCCTCAATGTGACCAAGACAAAGGAGATGATTGTGGACTACAGGAAAAAAAAGAGGACTGAGCACGCCCCCATTCTCATCGACAGGGCTGTAGTGGAACAGGTTGAGAGCTTCAAGTTCCTTGGTGTCCACATCACCAACAAACTATCATGGTCCAAACACACCAAGACAGTCGTGAAGAGGGCACGACAAAGCCTATTCCCCCTCAGGAGACTGAAAAGATTTGGCATGGGTCCTCAGATCCTCAAAAAGTTCTACAGCTGCACCATCGAGAGCATCCTGACTGGTTGCATCACCGCCTGTATGGCAACTGCTCGGCTTCCGACCGCAAGGCACTACAGAGGGTAGTGCGTACGGCCCAGTATATTACTAGGACCAAGCTTCCTGCCATCAAGGACCTCTATACCAGGCGGTGTCAGAGGAAGGCCCTCAAAATTGTCAAAGATTCCAGCCACCCTAGTCATAGACTGTTCTCTATGCTACCGCACGGCAAGCGGTACCGGAGCGCCAAGTCTAGGTCCAAAAGGCTTCTCAACAGCTTCTACCCCCAAGCCATAAGACTCCTGAACAGCTAATCATGGCTACCCGGACTATTTGCACCCCCACCCCATCTTTTTACGCTGCTTCTACTCTGTTAATTATTTATGCATAGTCACTTTAACTCTACCTACATGTACATATTACCTCAACTACCTTAACTAGCCGGTCAACACTTTTTTAAACTTTTTTATTAAGAAATAAATGCATTGTTGGTTAAGGGCTGTAAGTAAGCATTTCACGGTAATGTCTACACCTGTTGTATTCGGCGCATGTGGCAAATACAATTTTATTTTATTTGAATCAAGCAACATTGCAGAATCGATCATTTGATTCACCTTATTCCCACGTTTTCCACATAATGATCATTAAACTGACCACTGCATGACTGGAAAATTGATTTATAATTCACTGATAGCATCACCAGAGATCCTGAGAAGAACGTTTTGAGATTAGGAAGAAAGCAATAGCCTGTTACACCACAAATGCAATAAAGGGGGACTGCATTTATATAATAGTAATAACAATGGATTGTATTTATATAGCGCTTTTCACAAAGCACTTTAGACTCTAAAAGGGCCAAAGAGCTAGCCTTGTTAATCCTAGCTGTGGTATATCCCTATGCTTTGTGATCCCAGCCTGGACTGGCCTGCTTAGCCCCATCATGACCCAATGAGTGCCGGCTGTGGAGTGGATGTGTCTGGTACGCGTGCTCCCAGCAGGGAGACTCTGTAAGGGAACCCTGGACAGGTTAATAAGCTCTGTTACTTCATCACTGGTTGTATTTGTGAGTGGTGTTGACGTGTTGAATGCACCGAGCTGTGTTTAAACGACTAGCACAAAGCTCGGACACCCCATGCGTACCCTACAAGACATGCCACCAGAGGTCTCTTCACAGTCCCCCAAGTCAAGAACAGACTGTGGGAGGCGCACAGTACTACATAGAGCCATGACTACATGGAACTCTATTCCACATCAAGTAACTCATGCCAGCAATAAAATTAGATTAAAAAAAACAGATAAAAATACACCTTATGGAACAGCGGGGACTGTGAAGCAACACAAACATAGACACATGCATACAAACACACAATAACATACGCACTATACACACATGTACACATGGATTTTGTGTTGTAGATATGTGGTAGTAGAGTAGAGGCCTGAGGGCACACACTTAATATGTTGTGACATCTGTCATGAATGTATTGTAATGTTTTAAAAATATATAACGGCCTTAATTTTGCCGGACCCCAGGAAGAGTAGCTGCTGCCTTGGCAGGAACTAATGGGGATCCACAAATAAAAAAAACATACAAATACAAACATATATATAATTTGAATTGATATAATTCTATATTTTTTTCCACATTATAGTGGAATTATTCTGCAAAACAATATGATCTATAGCCAAGAGAGGAGGAAGTTCAAATATAAGACTACCTCGCAAACCAATACTTGCTTAAGTATAATAGAAAACAAGCTTTTTGCATCCCGAGATTTCAGTTCACATAAAGTGTTGTGATAATATTACCCTGTGCTACAGCCGCCTAATGGACAATGTAGCATTCATTCAGCTTCAGATGAACAGGCAGGACAGCAGAATGAGAAATGAAGAGGGGCCCAAGGTATATGAATTATGCATCTTGTATTACCATACCCCTGCAATAGCATGTATCACAAAACAATGCAGTTGAAATTGGCCTGCAAACCGAGATATTGAACAATTTCCTACACGGTCCTTGGCCACCTCAGATGTGAAATTGTATTTAGCTTGTTCAATAACAACACAGCGGTCCATGAGGTTTGCATGTCCACATCTTGTCCTTCTTCAGAATGCAATGTAAACAAGTGGGGGGGGATAATTGAAAAAAAAAAGTATCCTGACTGCTTTCACAGAGATGTATCATTGAGGTGAATGGGAATTTGGCGTTTCCAAAGGCAGATAAATCAGATAGGGCAATTTGCTTTGGCTGGCCCAGTAAAGCCATTCATGTAGGATGAACAACATGTCAGGAACTATTAATTGCAATCATGCAGCTTTTATTAATCAGGAGTGAAAATAAATTAATGAGAGCACACAAAAGGAGTTTACAGCAAGGCAATGCATTATGAGTTAGTATTATGCTGCCAACACCCTTAGCTGTGGGTAAAAAGACGCAACCTGCTTCAGTACAGGAGGAAGAGAGTAAAAATATAATAGAAGCTTTACACAATGTAGAGACCTATTACATCAGTAAGCACATCATCTGTTCTCTTTCAGGGGGGGGGGGGTGTCCAATACATTCATGATTCTAAAGGTCTTGTTTGAAAGCCGACCACATTCTAGTACACAGTATACAACAGGATATGTGTTCTATTTCAGGTTTCAGTTCCAAACAGTAACCCCATTAAGGTTTGAAAGCTGACCAGTGTGACCACATCATTTGCATGTAGAGCAGCCATAGAGGGCCGTCTGCTGCTGGTTGCTATAGGAGCCATAACCTGCTGCTGGTTGCTATAGGAGCCATAACCTGCTGCTGGTTGCTAGTGGAGCCATAACCTGCTGCTGGTTTCTAGTGGAGCCATAACCTGCTGCTGGTTGCTATAGGAGCCATAACCTGCTGCTGGTTGCTAGTGGAGCCATAACCTGCTGCTGGTTGCTATAGGAGCCATAACCTGCTGCTGGTTGCTAGTGGAGCCATAACCTGCTGCTGGTTGCTATAGGAGCCATAACCTGCTGCTGGTTGCTAGTGGAGCCATAACCTGCTGCTGGTTGCTAGTGGAGCCATAACCTGCTGCTGGTTGCTAGTGGAGCCATAACCTGCTGCTGGTTGCTATAGGAGCCATAACCTGCTGCTGGTTGCTATAGGAGCCATAACCTGCTGCTGGTTGCTAGTGGAGCCATAACCCACTGCTGGTTGCTAGTGGAGCCATAACCCACTGCTGGTTGCTAGTGGAGCCATAACCTGCTGCTGGTTGCTATAGGAGCCATAACCCACTGCTGGTTGCTAGTGGAGCCATAACCCACTGCTGGTTGCTAGTGGAGCCATAACCCACTGCTGGTTGCTAGTGGAGCCATAACCTGCTGCTGGTTGCTAGTGGAAACATACACTTCCAGTGCTGTGTAACACAATATGTGGTATTGGGAAGTGCTTTTGTTCTGGTCTCATAATCGTTACCTGGCATCTTATGGCCTTTGTGGCTTTAAAACTTCAGGGTCCTCCCCAGAAAACAAACAGGGAGTTATGGCTGATCTTTTATTAAAAATTTAGGAGAGCGTCCCCTTCTGGAGGGGGCGGAGGAGGAGTGGGACAAATTAGTGTTGACAGAAGCCACTTAAAGCAGGAAAATCACAGGCCCTCTGGGAGGCAGCAGCCACATGGGTCTCCCAGCCTGGGTAAAGAACACTCCATTTCACTTGAGATGCAGTCGCCTTTTAACAGGGCAGGGGGAATGTCAACAGACCCTCCTGAATGAATGAACCAATAAAAGCACTAGGGGAAGAGGATTAACCAGCTGATATCACAGAGTGCTGTGTTTTGGGAACCACCTACCCTAATTGGATCAAGGCCCAAAACACAATGTGGACTGACTACATGAGCAAAACCTTTGTTTAGCACGTTACTTATGGACAGAAATAGTGTGCTTAGTGTTTCTAATGCCATTTTGAAGTAACTGCAGTCTACCATACAATTATGTTACAATTGTACTGTCCTTTAAAGGAGTGGTGGCTTTTGAAACAAAAATCTGAAGCATGGATGACTGTCTTTCCTGGCCCCATCAATTATTTTCAGGGTAGGTGACAAGTCTAAAGGGAAGTCTATAAGATGTGAAGATATTCTTTAACATACTTTAACCTTTCATCTCTGAGCAGCTTATTTTCCAATTTTGGTCTGATAGGAAAAGTACTTGCTTGTTTCTAAGCTTGCCCTCTAACCTACATTCACCTCTGAAATCATAGCCACCGTTGATGAAGATGAGCAAAAAAAGACTATATAAAATAAGTAACAGACATACATCTAACATACATTTAATTCCCGCTTAATTCGTTGTCTGTTGGCTACTCCATTATTCTTTTAATGTCCATTTAGTGCAGAGCTCAATGGTTCATAAATGACCATGTAACAACCTAAGCAGTAATTACTGACATCGGGGGACTTTAATCTTCTACTCATTTCTCAGCAGCTGTGATGGATTTAATGCCTCAACATTCTGAACAGGCAATGTCAAGGCCTCCTCAGGACCCACCCACTAAACGCTAAACAAAATGAAAGCTAACCATGATGTGTATTAGATATTAACTATAGCATTTGATTTGGTTGCCAAAAGCTTTCGAGCAGTTGTCATCTAATTATGTTGGTGCTGAACTTTGACCTAGATCCTCATCTGCCACTGAAGCAAACCCAGCCAAGTAGGTGACACTTGATATGGGATAAATATATCTCTGTGGGTTTACGTTCTAAGGGTAAGCTCTCTCCACAGAGGGCTAGGTTAATGTATACTGAAACAAGAGAGGATACAGTTAAATATAGCTAAGGCCACGCCAAGCAGAGGCACTGTGAAATCCTCAGGGACTCAGGGACACCACTCGGACTGTCCCTGTCCACAACAGACCTGTGTCCACTGTGTGTCATGTCCTAAAAAGAAAGCACAATCCAATGTTGTTAAGTATCAAGCCAACACTTTGGCATTTCTCTATAGGCAACTCCAAAGATTGTGTGATTATTGCTATTAAAAGAAAAAACGAACTGGCCAAAACAAACTGCCCAAAACTCTCAATGAATTGTCGCCACTCTCAGGAAACTATTAAATTAATGGTACTTTTTAAGCTAGCCTGATACTGCAAATGATCCATGATTTTTTTTGTTCATTAATAGAACGTAATGCTATCATTACAGCTTAACTCACTGGTTAATATACAAGCTGCAGTCGTTCCTGTCATGCACCAAGAACATGTAAACACTGTGCGTGTCATTAATTGAAAATTAGCTCGCTCTTTCTCCAGAAATACTGCCAAATGAAGTCGGATTTATGAGCTTGGACCACCAGAGCTTACCGCTTGGGTTGTGGCCGTGGGTCCGTGTTTATTCAAATGCAAACAGAATTACAAAAAGCTATTTACATCCAATATGGATTGCCTTGGGCCCAAGATACATCATCCAATAGCACCAATTTGTAAGTCGCTCTGGATAAGAGCGTCTGCTAAATGACGTAAATGTAAATGCCTACTTAGAGAGTAAAATGCATTATTTTAAAATCAGCATACATTATGTTTCCCCTCTGAATCTGACTGTGGTCATCATTGATTAGACATTGATCATTAATTAAGATATGACTTGTACCTGTATTATCTAATACAAAATCTCAACCTTAGGGCTGATTTACAAAGATAGCTAATTCTGACCAATGATCACTGTGTTCAGTAATGGGAAATGCTTGTGCAATCTCTTTTCAGTTTAGTGATTTACCTTTTTGTACATTTTGAACATACAGGACCAGGGAGAATGCACTGGAAAAGACTGACTGCAATTACAGTCTCCACACACCTACATATTACCCCAGAAAATATCAAATGGCAAGATATTTTAGTACAGCTGGGAAGGTTAGTAGATGTTAGTAGAGTTCAACTAAAATGAGTTAGTAGATGCACAGTTATTTTAGTAATTTAACTCAGTTCAACTAAAAGTAGCTTTGTGTGCCAGATCTATAGCCTCTTCTAGAAGACATGATTGGTGAATGAGACCATTCTAGAGAAGTCTGTCTGGGTACGGCTGAATCAAAACTTATATTTCGTAAAACAACTGACAGAACCACCTGATTGGGTCGGGATGCAGAACCACCGTGCCTTAAGGAATAGACAACATAGTAAATATGAGGAATATCACAAAGGGAATAAAACATGAATACAATTTGTCCTTTGAGCATCTATCCCTGCCTTCAGAGACAGGTCTCTACCTCCTATCCCTGCCTTCAGAGACAGGTCTCTACCTCCTATCCCTGCCTTCAGAGACAGGTCTCTACCTCCTATCCCTGCCTTCAGAGACAGGTCTCTACCTCCTATCCCTGCCTTCAGAGACAGGTCTCTACCTCCTATCCCTGCCTTCAGAGACAGGTCTCTACCTCCTATCCCTGCCTTCAGAGACAGGTCTCTACCTCCTATCCCTGCCTTCAGAGACAGGTCTCTACCTCCTATCCCTGCCTTCAGAGACAGGTCTCTACCTCCTATCCCTGCCTTCAGAGACAGGTCTCTACCTCCTATCCCTGCCTTCAGAGACAGGTCTCTACCTCCTATCCCTGCCTTCAGAGACAGGTCTCTACCTCCTATCCCTGCCTTCAGAGACAGGTCTCTACCTCCTATCCCTGCCTTCAGAGACAGGTCTCTACCTCCTATCCCTGCCTTCAGAGACAGGTCTCTACCTCCTATCCCTGCCTTCAGAGACAGGTCTCTACCTCCTATCCCTGCCTTCAGAGACAGGTCTCTACCTCCTATCCCTGCCTTCAGAGACAGGTCTCTACCTCCTATCCCTGCCTTCAGAGACAGGTCTCTACCTCCTATCCCTGCCTTCAGAGACAGGTCTCTACCTGCTATCCCTGCCTTCAGAGACAGGTCTCTACCTCCTATCCCTGCCTTCAGAGACAGGTCTCTACCTCCTATCCCTGCCTTCAGAGACAGGTCTCTACCTCCTATCCCTGCCTTCAGAGACAGGTCTCTACCTCCTATCCCTGCCTTCAGAGACAGGTCTCTACCTCCTATCCCTGCCTTCAGAGACAGGTCTCTACCTCCTATCCCTGCCTTCAGAGACAGGTCTCTACCTCCTATCCCTGCCTTCAGAGACAGGTCTCTACCTCCTATCCCTGCCTTCAGAGACAGGTCTCTACCTCCTATCCCTGCCTTCAGAGACAGGTCTCTACCTCCTATCCCTGCCTTCAGAGACAGGTCTCTACCTCCTATCCCTGCCTTCAGAGACAGGTCTCTACCTCCTATCCCTGCCTTCAGAGACAGGTCTCTACCTCCTGTGACAAGTAACGGGGATGTGAGGAGAGTGTAGTCATTTGCAATGGGCAACTAAATAATTAGTGAAAAGTGAGGGTAAAACATTGAGGGATTTCCCTTTAATCAGATCTCTTAGGAATCCATGTAGTGAACCAATGAAAATAAGATTGGCGCTGGCTAGGCTTTACCCTCTGGAGAATTTACTTCAATCTAAGAGCCATTTGCATCTGTGAAAAGTTCATTTCTCTTCATCTATTAACTCTGAATAAAGCCAACATTATTTATGCATTTGTTCATTTAGAATTCCTCAGGCTCCTAAGCTGAAGATCTGAGCCCAAATTTGGAACTCACGGATGACCAATCACAGAGGCGCCACAGAACTGGAACCACAAAATGGATCCTTCACAGCATTGTAAATCAGGACCTCATGGTATAATTTAGCCTCAAGCAAACATTGCTTGTTATTCAGTGTTTTTTTTGTGCTCCCGAGTGGCGCAGCGGTCTAAGGCAATGCATCTCACTGCAGACCCAGGTTCTATTCATTTATATTTACATTTACGTCATTTAGCAGACGCTCTTATCCAGAGCGACTTACAAATTGGTGCATTCACCTTATAGCCAGTGGGATAACCACTTTACAATGTTTTTTTTAATTATTATTATTATTTTTTTTTTTTATTATTTTTTTTTTGGGGGGGGTGGGTTGGGGTAAGGGGGGGTTGAAGGATTACTTTATCCTATCCCAGGTATTCCTTAAAGAGGTGGGGTTTCAAATGTCTCCGGAAGGTGGTGAGTGACTCCGCTGTCCTGGCGTCGTGAGGGAGCTTGTTCCACCATTGGGGTGCCAGAGCAGCCAGGCTGTATCACAATCCGGCCGTGATTGGGAGTCCCATAGGGCGGCGCGTAGCATCATCCGGGTTTGGACGGGGTAGGCCGTCATTGTAAATAAGAATTTGTTCTTAACTGACTTGCCTTGTTAAATAGAATAAAATAAAAATCAGATGGTGCCTAGGAGTCTAAGATGAACATATTCCTGTAAATCTGGGTACCTTTTATGTGCTCATGGAGACACACCGGCTGATTCAAAGTTGTGCAGGGCTCTCCAGAATTCCACAGGAAAGAAGGCCTTTCATATCAAGCAATTGGCGTCGTATGAAAATGAAGTTGACATTTATTGTCATAAATCTTGCCCTGGAGGCAGAACTGGGCGATTTCCGCTAGATGCCCCAGCTGCAAAGTAAAAATTGGCTATGTTGTAAAAATTATTGAAAACAAAAATTTGATTTTGGTCTTAATTTAAGGTTAGGGTTAGGGATTAGGGTTTCAGTGTGGTTAAGGTTAGGGTTAGGATTAGGTTTAAAATCAGATTTTATGACTTTGTGGCTGTGCCAGCTAGTGACCGCTCTGCAGAGCTGTCTCCAGAAGAAGGTTCATGACGGAAAACATTAACCTGCATATGATGAGCTCTCCACAAGCCAATTCTCAATGGATGTGGTTTATGGGGACATCCAAACATGCTGTAATTGGTCTTATTGCATTCTGAATAGGGAGGCATGGTAGAATTGGGAAACGTGTCCTGCTATAACACACTGTCATAACACAACCATAGGTAATAGCAGTTAGGGTCACACTGGAACACTAATGCACTTATCGAAAACGTTTTAAATATCTGTAACATTTAGTGTGCATTAGGGCGCTTTCAAAATGTAGCCTACCAGAGCTAGTTAAATTAGAATTCTCAGTTGTGCTTGCTGTTTTGTGAGTTGACAAGCTGGCTGCTCAATAAACAAACAGTCTGGTTCGTTTTCTGATATACTGCTCAGAGAGTGACATCTTTAAACCCCAGAAGACACATCAAACCCACAGTGACTGATTCTGATATCTCATTTAGCACCTGGATAGCTCCTAACATGCCACTCCTGCACTTCTATACCCATTCCCTGGCTGGCCTCACTGGGAGATCAATGCACCTATACCCATTCCCTGGCTGGCCTCACTGGGAGATCAATGCACTTCTATACCCATTCCCTGGCTGGCCTCACTGGGAGATCAATGCACCTATACCCATTCCCTGGCTGGCCTCACTGGGAGATCAATGCACCTATACCCATTCCCTGGCTGGCCTCACTGGGAGATCAATGCACCTATACCCATTCCCTGGCTGGCCTCACTGGGAGATCAATGCACTTCTATACCCATTCCCTGGCTGGCCTCACTGGGAGATCAATGCACCTATACCCATTCCCTGGCTGGCCTCACTGGGAGATCAATGCACCTATACCCATTCCCTGGCTGGCCTCACTGGGAGATCAATGCACCTATACCCATTCCCTGGCTGGCCTCACTGGGAGATCAATGCACCTATACCCATTCCCTGGCTGGCCTCACTGGGAGATCAATGCACCTATACCCATTCCCTGGCTGGCCTCACTGGGAGATCAATGCACCTATACCCATTCCCTGGCTGGCCTCACTGGGAGATCAATGCACCTATACCCATTCCCTGGCTGGCCTCACTGGGAGATCAATGCACCTATACCCATTCCCTGGCTGGCCTCACTGGGAGATCAATGCACCTATACCCATTCCCTGGCTGGCCTCACTGGGAGATCAATGCACCTATACCCATTCCCTGGCTGGCCTCACTGGGAGATCAATGCACCTATACCCATTCCCTGGCTGGCCTCACTGGGAGATCAATGCACCTATACCCATTCCCTGGCTGGCCTCACTGGGAGATCAATGCACCTATACCCATTCCCTGGCTGGCCTCACTGGGAGATCAATGCACCTATACCCATTCCCTGGCTGGCCTCACTGGGAGATCAATGCACTTCTATACCCATTCCCTGGCTGGCCTCACTGGGAGATCAATGCACCTATACCCATTCCCTGGCTGGCCTCACTGGGAGATCAATGCACCTATACCCATTCCCTGGCTGGCCTCACTGGGAGATCAATGCACCTATACCCATTCCCTGGCTGGCCTCACTGGGAGATCAATGCACCTATACCCATTCCCTGGCTGGCCTCACTGGGAGATCAATGCACCTATACCCATTCCCTGGCTGGCCTCACTGGGAGATCAATGCACCTATACCCATTCCCTGGCTGGCCTCACTGGGAGATCAATGCACCTATACCCATTCCCTGGCTGGCCTCACTGGGAGATCAATGCACTTCTATACCCATTCCCTGGCTGGCCTCACTGGGAGATCAATGCACCTATACCCATTCCCTGGCTGGCCTCACTGGGAGATCAATGCACCTATACCCATTCCCTGGCTGGCCTCACTGGGAGATCAATGCACCTATACCCATTCCCTGGCTGGCCTCACTGGGAGATCAATGCACCTATACCCATTCCCTGGCTGGCCTCACTGGGAGATCAATGCACCTATACCCATTCCCTGGCTGGCCTCACTGGGAGATCAATGCACCTATACCCATTCCCTGGCTGGCCTCACTGGGAGATCAATGCACCTATACCCATTCCCTGGCTGGCCTCACTGGGAGATCAATGCACCTATACCCATTCCCTGGCTGGCCTCACTGGGAGATCAATGCACCTATACCCATTCCCTGGCTGGCCTCACTGGGAGATCAATGCACCTATACCCATTCCCTGGCTGGCCTCACTGGGAGATCAATGCACCTATACCCATTCCCTGGCTGGCCTCACTGGGAGATCAATGCACCTATACCCATTCCCTGGCTGGCCTCACTGGGAGATCAATGCACCTATACCCATTCCCTGGCTGGCCTCACTGGGAGATCAATGCACCTATACCCATTCCCTGGCTGGCCTCACTGGGAGATCAATGCACCTATACCCATTCCCTGGCTGGCCTCACTGGGAGATCAATGCACCTATACCCATTCCCTGGCTGGCCTCACTGGGAGATCAATGCACCTATACCCATTCCCTGGCTGGCCTCACTGGGAGATCAATGCACCTATACCCATTCCCTGGCTGGCCTCACTGGGAGATCAATGCACCTATACCCATTCCCTGGCTGGCCTCACTGGGAGATCAATGCACCTATACCCATTCCCTGGCTGGCCTCACTGGGAGATCAATGCACTTCTATACCCATTCCCTGGCTGGCCTCACTGGGAGATCAATGCACCTATACCCATTCCCTGGCTGGCCTCACTGGGAGATCAATGCACCTATACCCATTCCCTGGCTGGCCTCACTGGGAGATCAATGCACCTATACCCATTCCCTGGCTGGCCTCACTGGGAGATCAATGCACCTATACCCATTCCCTGGCTGGCCTCACTGGGAGATCAATGCACCTGCCTTTTTGCATTTTCCCATTTCAGCAGCCAGGAGCTAAACATCGTGCATGTTTAATTAGGAGTATTTGGGGTCTTGGGAACGCTGTTGAGATTTTTTATCCATACTTTCCATACTGACATCTTTAATACACTGATGTAATATTCAGGCTACTAATACACTAATGTAATATTCAGGCTATTAATACACTAATGTAATATTCAGGCTACTAATACACTGATGTAATATTCAGTCTATTAATACACTGATGTAATATTCAGGCTACTAATACACTGATGTAATATTCAGTCTATTAATAGACTAATGTAATATTCAGGCTATTAATAGACTAATGTAATATTCAGGCTATTAATACACTAATGTAATATTCAGGCTACTAATACACTGATGTAATATTCAGGCTACTAATACACTGATGTAATATTCAGGCTACTAATACGCTGATGTAATATTCAGGCTATTAATAGACTAATGTAATATTCAGGCTATTAATAGACTAATGTAATATTCAGGCTATTAATACACTGATGTAATATTCAGGCTATTAATACACTAATGTAATATTCAGGCTATTAATACACTGATGTAATATTCAGGCTATTAATACACTGATGTAATATTCAGGCTACTAATACACTGATGTAATATTCAGGCTATTAATAGACTAATGTAATATTCAGGCTATTAATAGACTAATGTAATATTCAGTCTATTAATAGACTAATGTAATATTCAGGCTATTAATAGACTAATGTAATATTCAGGCTATTAATACACTGATGTAATATTCAGGCTATTAATAGACTAATGTAATATTCAGGCTATTAATAGACTAATGTAATATTCAGGCTATTAATAGACTAATGTAATATTCAGGCTACTAATACACTAATGTAATATTCAGTCTATTAATACACTGGACAGTGCTAAAACACTGAGCTACGTACATATCAGTACAAGATAAGATAGCACACATACCTTACATGAAGAAGAATCTGATTCATATTATTATTTATAAAGGGACACATATTTTCAGAGGGAAAATGTGTCCTACCTGTTGGGTGTGTCATCAAAAGCTTTGCCTCATTCCACATTCCTCCACATTCCTCAACCCTGAAAGAGAACAAAAATGAAGATGTGAGAAATATCATAAAACTAAAAGGATTTTCTTCCCCTCGTAGTATGCCACTATAGGGGACACGAGGCGGCGGCAGGGGGGGGACGCTGTTTTTTCTTTTTCTTTAAAGGAACTCAGTCTGGCTTTAAAACGTACTCTTGTGGTCCTCTGTAGCTCAGCTGGTAGAGCACGGCGTTTGTAACGCCAGGGTAGTGGGTTCGATCCCCGGGACCACCCATACACGGCACGGGATGTTTCCCCAATACTTACACTACCTTTCAAAAGTTTAGGGTCACTTAGAAAGTCTTTGTTTTCGAAAGAAAAGCAATTTTTTTGTCCATTAAAATAACATCAAATTGATCAGAAATACAGTGTAGACATTGTTAATGTTGGAAATGGCTATTGTAGCTGGAAATGGCAGATTTTTAATAGAATATCTACATAGGCGTACAGAGGCCCATTATCAGCAACCATCAGTCCTGTGTTCCAATGGCACGTTGTTTTTGCTAATCCAAGTTCATCATTTTAAAAGGCTAATTGATCATTAGAAAACCCTTTTGCAATTATGTTAGCACAGCTGAAAACTGTTGTGCTGATTAAAGAAGCAATAAAACTGGCCTTCTTGAAACTAGTTGAGTATCTGGAGCATCAGCAATTGCTGGGTTCGATATCAGGATCAAAATGGCCAGAAACAAATAACTTTCTTCTGAAACTCGTCAGTCTATTGTTGTTCTGAGAAATGAAGGCTATTCCATGCGAGAAATTGCCAAGAAACTGAAGATCTCGTACAACGCTGTGTACTACTCCCTTTACAGAACAGCGCAAACTGGCTCTAACCAGAATAGAAAGGGGAGTGGGAGACTCCGGTGCACAACTGAGCAAAAGGACAAATACATTAGAGTGTCTAGTTTGAGACACAGACGCCTCACAGGTCCTCAACTGGCAGCTTCATTAAATAGTACCCGCAAAACACCAGTCTCAACGTCAACAGTGAAGAGGCGACTCCGGGATGCTGACCTTCTAGGCAGAGTTGCAAAGAAAAAGCCATATCTCAGACTCCCCATCTTAATCTTTTATTTTTATTGGCCAGTCTGAGATATGGCTTTTTCTTTACAACATTAACAATGTCTACACAGTATTTCTGATCAATTTGATGTTATTTTAATGGACAAAAAATTGCTTTTCTTTCGAAAACAAGGACATTTCTAAGTGACCCCAAACCTTTGAATGGTATTGTATATATTTTAAGATGTTTTTATTTGGACAGGTTACATGATCAATTTGAGTCATGCTATTATGAGACCAATCCTCTAGTCAATCTGGTGGTAACCAATCCTCTAGTATATCTGGTGGTAACCAATCCTCTAGTCTATCTGGTGGTAACCAATCCCCTAGTCTATCTGGTGGTAACCAATCCCCTAGTATATCTGGTGGTAAGCAATCCCCTAGTCTATCTGGTGGTAAGCAATCCTCTAGTATATCTGGTGGTAACCAATCCTCTAGTCTATCTGGTGGTAACCAATCCTCTAGTCTATCTGGTGGTAACCAATCCGCTAGTCTATCTGGTGGTAACCAATCCCCTAGTCTATCTGGTGGTAACCAATCCTCTAGTGTATCTGGTGGTAACCAATCCTCTAGTCTATCTGGTGGTAACCAATCCTCTAGTGTATCTGGTGGTAACCAATCCTCTAGTCTATCTGGTGGTAACCAATCCTCTAGTGTATCTGGTGGTAACCAATCCTCTAGTGTATCTGGTGGTAACCAATCCTCTAGTCTATCTGGTGGTAACCAATCCTCTAGTCAATCTGGTGGTAACCAATCCCCTATTCTATCTGGTGGTAACCAATCCTCTAGTATATCTGGTGGTAACCAATCCCCTAGTGTATCTGGTGGTAACCAATCCTCTAGTCTATCTGGTGGTAACCAATCCTCTAGTCTATCTGGTGGTAACCAATCCTCTAGTCTATCTGGTGGTAACCAATCCTCTAGTGTATCTGGTGGTAACCAATCCTCTAGTGTATCTGGTGGTAACCAATCCTCTAGTGTATCTGGTGGTAACCAATCCTCTAGTATATCTGGTGGTAACCAATCCCCTAGTCTATCTGGTGGTAACCAATCCTCTAGTGTATCTGGTGGTAACCAATCCTCTAGTCAATCTGGTGGTAACCAATCCTCTAGTGTATCTGGTGGTAACCAATCCTCTAGTGTATCTGGTGGTAACCAATCCTCTAGTGTATCTGGTGGTAACCAATCCTCTAGTGTATCTGGTGGTAACCAATCCCCTAGTCTATCTGGTGGTAACCAATCCTCTAGTCTATCTGGTGGTAACCAATCCTCTAGTCAATCTGGTGGTAAGCAATCCCCTAGTCTATCTGGTGGTAACCAATCCCCTAGTCTATCTGGTGGTAACCAATCCTCTAGTCAATCTGGTGGTAACCAATCCTCTAGTGTATCTGGTGGTAACCAATCCTCTAGTGTATCTGGTGGTAACCAATCCTCTAGTGTATCTGGTGGTAACCAATCCCCTAGTCTATCTGGTGGTAACCAATCCTCTAGTGTATCTGGTGGTAACCAATCCTCTAGTGTATCTGGTGGTAACCAATCCTCTAGTATATCTGGTGGTAACCAATCCTCTAGTCTATCTGGTGGTAACCAATCCTCTAGTCTATCTGGTGGTAACCAATCCTCTAGTGTATCTGGTGGTAACCAATCCTCTAGTGTATCTGGTGGTAACCAATCCTCTAGTATATCTGGTGGTAACCAATCCTCTAGTGTATCTGGTGGTAACCAATCCTCTAGTCTATCTGGTGGTAACCAATCCTCTAGTATATCTGGTGGTAACCAATCCTCTAGTCTATCTGGTGGTAACCAATCCTCTAGTGTATCTGGTGGTAACCAATCCTCTAGTATATCTGGTGGTAACCAATCCTCTAGTCTATCTGGTGGTAACCAATCCTCTAGTGTATCTGGTGGTAACCAATCCCCTAGTCTATCTGGTGGTAACCAATCCCCTAGTCTATCTGGTGGTAACCAATCCCCTAGTCTATCTGGTGGTACGCTACTGATTATGAGGTAAAAACCTGCCAAACTAGGGCCACCACATGTCAGTGTGTAACGCTGACAGGCATGTGCACAGACAGGGCTCTACCTGACAGGTCACATGCCCCTTTGCCCTTCCAGTCTCTAAAGTGCCCTGTTAGGTGGTGTTAGAATATTTTTGTATAATTTTTTGTAATTGTTGTTTGGAACCCAAGAACACACTGCCCGCAAGTCGTTGTCAAGTTCGCCACCCCCCACCCCGTCCATTGGTTGCGCCTGTTGATCTGCCCTGTATGGAGCTCAAGCACGCCCTGTTGCCTTTTTCCCAGTCTGTCCTGTACAGTGAGTGTGCACGCCCGGTATCCAAAACATGCATGGATTGAGAGATGTGGTCACCAGGCTAACGTGTGTAGCTAGCTACCTAGTTTAAATATCAACAGTACTGTCAAGGGCAGCCCTTTTTTCATTTTGAGAACCTGTCCCCTGAAAGGTCTGGCACGGCCCTGAACGCTGATGTTGCCTTGTGTAATCCTATGATGATTAATCTTACATTACATGAGCAAAGTCCTCCTGAAAAATGATAACCCAGAATGTCCTAATTATGGTATTCATGAATATGGAATTGAGTGCAGTGTAAATCTGTAGCTCCAAGCTAAATCTACATCTCGGTATTACACTGTGACCCCCACATGTCTGGAGGATACAGCAAACAGGCATACTGAAACTTTGTTGGTTTTTCTAACCAGCCAGAGTCAGGGAATGAAGTGCATCGATTGCTTGTGATTAACTAGACTGAGATAAACCCTCTGCTTATTATGCAGATTACTGGAGGCTACCCGCTCCAGATTACTGAGGCTCCAGATTATAGAGGCTCCCCGCTCCAGATTACTGAGGCTCCAGATTACTGGAGGCTCCCCGCTCCAGATTACTGAGGCTCCAGATTACTGAGGTTCCCTCTTCAAGATGACTGAGACTCCCCGATCCAGATTACAGAGGCTCCCCACTCCAGGTAACTGAGGCTCCAGATTACTGAGACTCCCCACTCCAGATTACAGAGGATACCCACTCCAGATTACCGAGGCTCCCCACTCCAGATTACAGAGTCTCCCCGCTCTACATTACAGAGGCTCCCGGCTCCAGATTACAGAGTCTCCCCACTCCAGATTACCGAGGCTCCTCACCCCAGATTACTGAGGCTTCCCACTCCAGATTACAGAGGCTCCCTGCTCAAGATTAGAGAGGTTCCTCACTCCAGATTACCGAGGCTCCCCACTCCAGATTACCGAAACTCCCCACTCCAGATTACTGAGGCTCCCCACTCCAGATTACTGAGGTTCCAGATTACTGAGGCAACAAACTTCAGATTACAGAGTCTCCTCCCACCAAATTACTGAGACTCCCCACTCCAGATTACTGAGGCTCCCAGCTCAAGATTACTGAGGCTCCTCACTCCAGATTACACCCCACTCCAGATTACAGAGGCTCCCCGCTCCAGAATACCGAGGCTCCCCACTTCAGGTTACCGAGGTTTCTCGCGCCAGTATACTGTCTCCCCACTCCAGATTACCGAGGCTCCAGATACAGAGGCTCCAGATTACCGAGGCTCCCTGCTCCAGATTACTGATGCTCCCCACTCCAGATTACCAATGCTCCCCACTCCAGATTACAGAGGCTCCCCACTCTGGATTACTGAGGATCTCCACTCAAATTACTGAGACTCCAGATTATCCAGGCTCCTCACTCCAGATTACCGAGGCTCCCCGCTCCAGATTACTGACGTTCCCTGCTCCAGATTACTGAGGCTCCCCGCTCTACATTACCGAGGCTCCCCACTCCAGATTACTGAGGTTCCAGATTACTGAGGCAACAAACTTCAGATTACAGAGTCTCCTCCCACCAAATTACTGATACTCCCCACTCCAGATTACTGAGGCTCCCAGCTCAATATTACTGAGGCTCCTCACTCCAGATTACACCCCACTCCAGATTACAGAGGCTCTCCGCTCCAGAATACCGAGGCTCCCCACTCCAGGTTACCGAGGTTTCTCGCGCCAGAATACTGTCTCCCCACTCCAGTTTACCGAGGTTCCAGATACAGGGGCTCCTTATTACCGAGGCTCCCCGCTCCAGAATACCGAGGCTCCCCACTCCAGGTTACCGAGGTTTCTCGCGCCAGAATACTGTCTCCCCACTCCAGATTACAGAGGCTCCAGATACAGTGGCTACAGATTACCGAGGCTCCCTGCTCCAGATTACTGACGCTCCCCACTCCAGATTACCAAGGCTCCCCACTCCAGATTACAGAGGCTCCCCACTCTGGATTACTGAGGATCTTCACTCAAATGACTGAGGCTCCAGATTACAGAGGCTCCTCACTCCAGATTACCGAGGCTCCCCACTCCAGATTACTGACGTTCCCCGCTCCAGATTACTGAGGCTCCCCGCTCTACATTGCCGAGGCTCCCGGCTCCAGATTACCGAGGCTCCTCACTCCAGATTACAGAGTCTCCCCATTCCAGATTACCGAGGCTCCTCACCCCAGATTACTGAGGCTACAAGCTCTAGATTACAGAGTCTCCTCCCTCCAGATTACTGAGGCTCCCCACTCCAGATTACTGAGGCTCCCAGCTCAAGATTACTGAGGCTCCTCACTCCAGATTACACCCCACTACAGATTACAGAGGCTCCCCGCTCCAGAATACAGAGGCTCCCCACTCCAGATTACCGAGGTTTCTCGCTCCAGAATACTGTCTCCCCACTCCAGTTTACCGAGGTTCCAGATACAGGGGCTCCTTATTACCGAGGCTCCCCGCTCCAGAATACCGAGGCTCCCCACTCCAGGTTACCGAGGTTTCTCGCGCCAGTATACTGTCTCCCCACTGAGTGGATCTCCACTCAAATTACTGAGGCTCCAGATTACCGAGGCTCCCCACTCCAGATTACTGACGTTCCCCGCTCCAGATTACTGAGGCGCCCCGCTCTAGATTACAGAGGCTCCCGGCTCCAGATTACCGAGATTACAGAGGCTCCCCGCTCCAGATTACAGAGGCTCCCCGCTCCAGATTACCAAGGCTCCCTGCTCCGGATTACCGAGGCTCCTCACTCCAGATTACAGAGGCTCCCCACTCCAGAATACTGAGGCTCCCCACTCCAGATTACAGAGGCTCCAGATTACAGAGGGTCCAGATTATCGAGGCGCCCCGCTCCAGATTACTGACGCTCCCCACTCCAGATTACCGAGGCTCCCCACTCCAGATTATCGAGGCTTCCCATTCCAGATTGCTGAGGTTCCAGATTACCGATGCTCCCCGCTCTAGATTACAGAGTCTCCTCACACCAGATTACTGAGGATCCCTACTCCAGATTACCGAGGCTCCCCGCTCAAGATTACTGAGGCTCCTCACTCCAGATTACACCCCACTCCAGATTACAGAGGCTCCCTGCTCCAGATTCCAGAGGCTCCCCGCTCCAGATTACGGAGGCTCCCTGCTCCAGCATATTGTACAGATGCAGCTGCTCTTCCAGATGGTGGGTACACAGCTGTGTCATTATGCCTCCCTTGTCTACACTTCAAGAGAAATGCATCAAAGAAGAACCCGACTGCAATGAATTAAGAAAGATAAACAAAACCCATCAAGTACATTTCTACAGTGGAGGTCCCTGAGTGGAGGAGAGGAGAAAGCAGAAGCCATATCACATACTGTATAGGCATGGAGTCGCCACTCATGTATACTGCACCCAAAATCTGTTGGATGCTACAACGTGCACCAAACATATGTTGTTTTTTAATGGCTATGAAATTGGTGCAGCAGACAGAAATAAATTCATATTTGAGAGGAAAGCCTTAGTTTAGCCAAAGTCAACACTTAACCCCATTTAGAGTGTGATAAAAAAAAAAAAAAAAAAATCCCTTACAAGCATTGCTTTTTTTTTTTTTTTTCTTTACTGAGGCTCCCCACTCCAGATTACTGAGGCTCCCCACTCCAGATTACCGAGGCTCCCCGCTCAAGATTACTGAGGCTCCTCACTCCAGATAACACCCCACTCCAGATTATAAAGACTCCCTGCTCCAGATTCCAAAGGCTCCCTGCTCCAGCCAGACCTGAACAATATCAGGAACAAAATGTGAATAGATAGGCCTAGTCCCCCTCCGGAGGTGGTCAGCCAGACCTGAACAATATCAGGAACAAAATGTGAATGGATAGGCCTAGTCCCCCTCCGGAGGTGGTCAGCCAGACCTGAACAATATCAGGAACAAAATGTGAATGGATAGGCCTAATCCCCCTCCGGAGGTGGTCAGCCAGACCTGAACAATATCAAGAACAAAATGTTTATTTTGCGCATCCAGACATTTAAAAGCAACCTCAGGTGTTAGGATAACCAAGCTTGCATTTAAATGTCAGGTCTAGACAGGGTCAAAGAGATCCTCTTCAGCCTGACCTTTTGTGAGAACACTAGGCCTGTCTAGGGCACGTGCCCCAACCTGAGTATGGTGCACATGATGACCCTTGAACTCAGAGGCCAGCCAGGATAGGATCTTTACACACGGCTGTCATAACTGCTCTAAGACAACAGGAAACCTCTACAGGGCTTTACATGGAGTTAATATTGCAAAGTTGTTTTGGCCAATATTATCATAGGTGTATCATGTTACTGCACTGGTTTTGTGATAAATCAGCAGGTCATTACAGAGTACTGTACGTTTCAAGTCTCTCCCAAAAAATTCTAAGGGCTCAATTAAATCTGTATTGCAGAATATCCGCATTATAGCTCTATTGAAATTTAAAGGCAATGTTCCTGCATTTACTATAAACGCTGCAGATGTCGGCTCAATTGGAAATTACTTTTACATTTTAATGCGGCACTTCCACGAATACGGATTGAATTCAGCCATAAGTTAATTAATGAAGCTCAATATTGGTGTTCCGTGAGGGCAGTGTAGGTAGTACTTAATGTTAAAGCAGCTATTGGGTCCACCGTGGTTAGATGAGATGGTGATTAAACCGGAGCCTTTTCAACGCAGTAGGAAATCCCTCTTCTCTGTCCTGTCTGATTTCATGCATATATTCAGTATTGACAGAGAATGTACGGCATAAATCACTTCTTCCTAAACATTCAACCCACCCTGAAAGGAAACTCTGGTTATCATTGGACATTAAACCACATGGCGAGCAGCAGAAGAAGTGTTTGTATGCCAGCAGGTGAAAAACCCACTCGCTTGTGTTTAAGAATTAATTCATCTGCTGTATATATAAAAATATATATATATTTGAAAAAAAATGTTTGCCCATCTCCAGCAGAGCGCCACAGCTGAGGAGAATGAGCCTCGGCAGCACAAAGACCCCCCCCTCAAAGAGTCCACTTTAACTTGCCTGTTGTTAGGACCAGATCCACATGGGGCCAGATCTGATTGGAAAGCCCAGAGGGAGGCGTCCCACCAGTCACTGGGGCATTGTTAGTGGCTTCAAAATGACCAGAGAAGAATGGCTGATTATACAACCACAGCCAGTGCTACTAATAGGAATTCTATTTGAATTTCTAACAGAACAGACGTTTGCTGGGCACCTCCATGGAGTGTGCATACACAGTTATGCTAATTTACCAGTGTTTTTCCCTTCAAGTTAGCTCTGAGTCATTAGAACACACAGTTAGCTTGGATCCCTCTGTCAAACTAATCATTGGCCGTTATTGATATTAATTGAACATTTTCCTCCCCATCTCCTTTTGAGACCCGGTATCTGTTGGTTGGTAAATGTAGTTACTGTGGCCTGTTGAGGAGCTGAAATCCAAAGAACCCTAATAGTCATGAGCCATTTATCAGAAAGAGAACACATGGCCAATTAGGTAGTGGGCAGACAGTTGTCTTGATTCTCCACTGACTACGTTTTGATCACCATTATACGGTGCTAACAGGGCAGAAACTGCTAAGCAGGGAGTCTGTGGGGGGTTTGCTATTGCTCACTCCCTGACTGTCTGGGTGACAGGTGAAAGGGGCCAGTGATGGCTCTAAGCTTGATTAGGACACCACATCAGTTTATATGTATTGCCAAGGCTCATGATGTCACAGCTGGTCCCTCACTACGGTGAGTCAATCATTAATTAGGCAAAGAAATGTACAGCAAGCAATCGTTATTTGATGAGCCCATTTACCTTTAAATATCGCAACACTTGACTAACAAGTCTCCACCATTATGTTCCAATAAGGGTTGAAAGGAAGGGATTTTGGCCACCCTAATAGGTGACAAGGTTTTTAATCTCTCTAGATTCCAAGGGACTTGAAGTAGCAGGAACATATATCAAAAAGCCTATCATCACTCTGATCTTCTGCGTAAAATCAATAGTGAGCCATAGATGCCTTGAGTTTTCACAGTTCTCCCCCGTCATTTAAAAAAGACTGCACCATGCAGAGTAGGGCCCCAAGATCATTGTCACGACTTCCGCCGAGGCTGCCTCCCCTCCTTGTTCGGGCAGGTTTCGTCGTTCGTCGCCACCGGCTTACTAGCTACTGCCGATCCCATTCTCATCACTCCACTTGTCATGTCTTGTCTTGTCAATCACACACACCTGGTGCTCATTCCCCTAATTAGTATGTGTATAAGTGTTCCCTCTGTTCCCCTTGTCTTTGTGAGTGATTGTTTATTGTGAGAGCGAGGAGCTCGGTTGAGATACTCTTCTATTTGTACTTGCCAAGGTGGAATGTTTTCCCTTGGTATAGTTTAGTTTTCACGCTGGGAGCGTTTGATTTATGTAAATGGAATAAACTCTGGACTTCGGTGCTTTACCTCCTGCAACAGACTCCTTCCTTCACACCTCGTCACAGAATCACTCACCCGCTGAATGGAGTCAGCAGGAGAACAATGCATGCCTGGAGTTGTGGCAAGGGTCCAGGAGCATTCCTCGATGCTGGCCAGCTTGGGGGAAGCGATGGATCGGGTTCTTCAGGTAGTAGAACGCCTGGAGAGGAGAGGACCCGATCTATCGAGACCAGCTGGTCAACCGGATCCAGCCACCTACACCCCAGCCCCTGGAGGGATCCAGATATCCCGGCCACTGGCGTTTGATGGGACGGCAGCATGATGTAAGGGATTTATGCTCCAACTCGTGCTATATATCTCCAGCATCAGGCCGGCGCCACTGGAGCGGGAGAAGGTGTCCATCCTCGTTTCCTGCCTTTGTGGGAGAGCCCTGGAGTGGGCCAACGTGGTGTGGAATGAGAGAGGTGCCGCGTTGGAGGACTACGGGGAGTTTGCTCGCCTCTTTCGGGCCGTTTTTGATCACCCGCCTGAGGGTCGAGAGGCGGGCAAACGACTGGTCCATCTGAGGCAGGGGACGAGGACCGCACAGGACTACGCGCTGGAGTTCCGGACGCTGGCAGCAGGGTCCGGGTGGAACGAGCGGGCCCTGATCAATCATTTCCGGTGCCACCTATGTCACGATTCACTAAAGCAGAACCCAGAAGCAGACCAGGACAAGGTGAGTAGAACAAGTATTTGTTTACAAACTCAAATGTGGAAGCAGAATAATCCAGGAGACGGAGCAGGCAGCGGAGGTGAGTTGGTGGGAGTGAATAGGCATATCCAATGGTGTCACAGAAGCCACCGACGACCAGGCAGGGGTGGGGTGAATGTTCCGGGAGAATGACTGTAGACAGAGTAAACGGAGGCGAGTACACGGCAAGCAAAAAGTACAGAAAAACAAAACTAACTCTAGTAAACTTGAGGCTGATATGCTGACACAACATACTGTTCATGGCTAACGATCCGGCAGGGAATGGATGTCAGGTCAGAGCTTATGAAGTGGAGAGGTGATGATCAGGACCAGGTGTGCAGATAGCTGATGAGATGCAGGTGCGGGTAATCGAGAGATCTCCCGCCTAGCCACATCGCCCGGCAACCAGACAGGGTGCGTTCAGGAACCTCAGGAAACAGACTCCAAGACAGAAAACAGGCAACTCAGGCAGAAACAGACTCAGGAAGCGGGATTCATGACAACCTAAGGGAGGAGGTCCGACGGGAGCTAGCCTGCCGTGATGCCATGCTATCGTTCTCCCAACTGTTGGACATGGCCATCCGGCTGGACAATCTGCTAGCAGCCAGAGGACGTCCTGGTAGGGGTCTGCCCGTTCCCACTCCGGACAACTCTGTCCCAGAGCAGATGGAGCTGGGGGAGCTGCCGGTCGAGAGAGCGCAGGAAGACAGCGACAGTGCCACTATGGTGGCACGAAGGGACAATCCACCTCACTTCGCAGTCAACGTTCTTTTGGGTCTGGAGGCGGTATGCAGGGTACTCACGCATCACCCCAGGTAACGAACACCCAAACTTGTTCAGAGCCCTTTGCGGTGCACTGTACCCTATCTATCTCCTTTCCCGATCACCTGGTAGTTTCCCAGTGTAAGGCGCTAGTCGATTCAGGCGCAGCTGGGAACTTTATGGTCAGGGCATTTGCACGCCGTCAAGGCATTTCATTGGTTCCCCTAACCATTCCACTCCCCATCAGAGCACTTGATAGGGTCCGGGTTGGTTAAGGAGGTTACTGTACCAGTCACCATGATTACACAGGAGACGCATGTTGAGCAGATCACTTTTTTGATTATTGAGTCTCCTGCTTACCCTTGGGTATTCCGTGGTTAGCCCTTCACAACCCCAATTTTTCATGGCCGCAGAGGGTTCTTACGGGGTGGTCGCGTGAGTGTCCGGGTAGGTGTCTAGGTGTTTCCGTTGGTGCGACCACGGTGGAAAGTCCAGACGGTACTCCCACTGTGCGCATTCACCCTGAATACTATGATCTGGCGCTCGCGTTTTCCAAGACGCAAACGACTAAATTACCACCTCATCGGGAGGGGGATTGCGCGATAAACCTTCGGGTAGACGCTGTACCTCCCAGAAGTCATGTGTATCCCCTGTCGCAGGCTGAAACGGAGGCTATGGAAACATACGTCACAGAGTCCCTGCGCCAGAAGTATATACGTCCCTCCACTTCACCTGCTTCCTCGAGTTTCGTCTTTGTGAAGAAGAAAGATGGCGGTTTACGCCCATGCATTGATTATCTACCACTGAATAAGGTGACGGTACGATTTAGTTATCCTCTTCCCCTCATTCCTTCAGTGATTGAGTCAATGCATGGGGCCTGTTTTTTTCACCAAATTAGACCTCAGGAGTGCCTACAACCTGGTGCGTATTCGGGAAGGGGATGAGTGGAAAACAGCATTCAGCACAACCTCGGGGCATAATGAATACCTTGTGATGCCCTACGGTTGATGAATGCTCCATCCGTTTTCCAGTCCTTTGTAAACGAGGTGTTTCGGGACAAGCTTGGTCGCGGTGTGGTGGTCTTCATCGATGACATCCTGATGTATTCCTCTATGCGCGCCAAGCATGTGTCCCTGGTTCGCAAGGTACTGGTCCGACTGCTGGAAAATGATCTTTATGCCAAGGCAGAGAAGTGTGAGTTTTACCAGCAGTCAATCTCCTTCCTCGGATATCGCATTACTACCACATATGTGGAGATGCAGGGAGATCGCATTTCAGCCTGCGTAATTGGCCGACTCCAACCACGGTGAAGGAGGTGCAGTGCTTCCTTGGCTTTGCCAACTACTATCGGAGGTTTATTCGGGGCTTTGGCAAGGTCGCAGCTCCCATTACCTCCTTGTTGAAGGGTGGGCCGTCCCGGCTCCGCTGGTCTGCTGAGGCTGATTTGGCCTTCAGTAGATTGCGGGATCTGTTCACCTCTGCCCCGGTACTGGCTCACCCCGATCCATCACTACCATTCGTAGTGGAGGTGGATGCGTCCGAGGTAGGGATAGGCGCTGTCTTATCCCAACGCTCGGGCACGCCACCCAAGCTCCGCCCCTGTGCCTTCTTTTCGAAGAAGCTCAGCTCGGCGGAGTAGAACTACGGCGTTGGTAATCGGGAGCTGCTGGCTGTTGTCCAAGCTTTGACGGTGTGGAGGCATTGGCTCGAAAGGGTGAAACACCCTTTCCTCGTCTGGACAGACCACCGTAACCTGGAGTACATTCGGGCAGCGAGGAAGCTGAATCCTCGCCAGGCCAGGTGGGCCCTCTTCTTCACTCAGTTTGATTTCACACTCTCATACATTCCGGGTACGAAGAACGTGAAGGCAGACGCACTGTGTCAGCTGTATGACACAGAGGAGAGGCCCAAAGACAACACCCCCATACTCCCGGCCTCATGTATTGCGCACAGATCCATCTCCACCGCAGTGTCCAGCTGGGCTGCAGTACATGCCTGCACTTATCCGTGATCGTCTGATCTACTGGGCACACACGTCACCCTCCTCTGGTCATCCAGGTATCGGTCTTACAATGCGCTGCCTGACCAAGAAGCACTGGTGGCTTACCTTGGCTAAGGACGTGAGGGTGTATGTTTCCTCCTGCTCAGTGTGCGCCCAGAGTAAGGCACCTAGGAACCTCCCAGCGGGTAAGCTACAACCTTTACCAGTTCCACAACGACCATGGTCTCACCTTAGCATTGATTTTCTTACTGATCTTTCCCTCTCCCAAGGTAACACCACTATCCTGGTCGTTGTGGATCACTTTTCGAAGTCCTGCCGCCTCCTTCCTCTGCCCGGTCTCCCCATGGCCCTACAAACTGCGGAGGCTCTGTTTACTCACGTCTTCCGGCACTACGGGGTACCAGAGGATATAGTGTCCGACCGAGGTCCCCAGTTCACGTCTAGAGTCTGGAAGGCGTTCATGTAACGTCTGGGGGTCTCGGTCAGTCTGACCTCTGGATTTCACCCTGAGAGTAATGGGCAGGTGGAAAGGGTGAATCAAGATGTGGGTAGGTTCCTGCGGACCTACTATCAGGGCCAGCCGGGGGAGTGGTCGGTGTTCTTGCCATGGGCAGAATACGCTCAGAACTCTCTCCGTGGAGGAGACTTGGGACGCTGCCCACGTTCCCCTCCAGCACGCCGTGCGTCGTCAGAAGGCAAATACTGACCGCCACCGCAGGGAGGCCCTGGTTTTCGTACCGGGGGATCGGGTCTGGCTCTCGACCCGGAATCTACCCCTCCGCCTACCCTGCCGGAAGCTGAGCCCGCGGTTTGTGGGGCTGTTTAAAGTTCTGAGGAGGATAAACTAGGTTACTTACAGGTTGTTACTCCCCCCTGATTACCGTATTAACCCCTCGTTCCATGTCTCTCCTCAGGCCGGTGGAAGCTGGTCCACTCCAGGAGTCTGAGGTGCGGGAGGTTCCTCCACCTCCTCTGGACATCGAAGGGGCCCCGGCGTACTCGGTCCGTTCCATACTGGATTTGAGGCATCGGGTCTTCAGTATCTCGTGGAGTGGGAGGGGTACGGTCCGGAGGAACGGTGCTGGGTCCCAAGGAAGGACATCCTCGATCCCTCCCTGTTGAGGGATTTCCACCATCGCCATCCGACTCGCCCTACTCCGCGTCCTCCTGGCCGTCCCCGAGGCCGGGGTCGGAGCACGGCTGGGACCGTGCGTCAAGGGGGGGGTACTGTCACGACATCCGCCGAGGCTGCCTCCCCTCCTTGTTCAGGCAGGTTTCGGTGTTCATCGTCACCGGCTTACTAGCTACTGCCGATCCCATTCTCATCACTCCACTTGTCATGTCTTGTCTTGTCAATCACACACACCTGGTGCTCATTCCCCTAATTAGTATGTGTATAAGTGTTCCATCTGTTCCCCTTGTCTTTGTGAGTGATTGTTTATTGTGAGAGTGAGGAGCTCGGTTGAGATACTCTTCTATTTGTACTTGCCAAGGTGGAATGTTTTCCCTTGGTATAGTTTTGTTTTCACGCTGGGAGCGTTTGATTTATGTACTGTCTACTGCCTACTGCCTACTGTCTACTGCCTACTGCCTACTGCCTACTGTCTACTGTCTACTGTCTACTGTCTACTGTCTACTGTCTACTGTCTACTGTCTACTGCCTACTGTCTACTGTCTACTGCCTACTGCCTACTGTCTACTGCCTACTGTCTACTGTCTACTGTCTACTGTCTAATGTCTACTGCCTACTGCCTACTGTCTACTGCCTACTGTCTACTGTCTACTGTCTACTGTCTAATGTCTACTGCCTACTGCCTACTGTCTACTGCCTACTGTCTACTGTCTACTGTCTACTGCCTACTGTCTAATGTCTACTGCCTACTGTCTACTGTCTACTGTCTACTGTCTACTGTCTACTGTCTACTGTCTGTCTACTGTCTACTGTCTACTGTCTACTGTCTACTGTCTACTGTCTACTGTCTACTGTCTACTGTCCCTGTCTACTGTCTACTGTCTACTGTCTACTGTCTACTGTCTACTGTCTACTGTCTACTGTCCCTGTCTACTGTCTACTGTCTACTGTCTACTGTCTACTGCCTACTGTCTACTGTCCCTGCCTACTGTCTACTGTCTACTGTCCCTGTCTACTGTCTACTGTCTACTGTCTACTGTCTACTGTCTACTGTCTACTGTCTACTGTCCCTGTCTACTGTCTACTGTCTACTGTCCCTGTCTACTGTCTACTGTCTACTGTCTACTGTCTACTGTCCCTGTCTACTGTCTACTGTCCCTGTCTACTGTCTACTGTCTACTGTCCCTGTCTACTGTCTACTGTCTACTGTCTACTGTCTACTGTCTACTGTCTACTGTCTACTGTCTACTGTCTACTGTCCCTGTCTACTGTCTACTGTCTACTGCCTACTGTCTACTGTCTACTGTCTACTGCCTACTGTCTACTGTCCCTGTCTACTGTCTACTGTCTACTGTCTACTGTCTACTGTCTACTGCCTGCTGTCTACTGTCTACTGTCTACTGTCTACTGTCTACTGTCTACTGTCCCTGTCTACTGTCTACTGTCTACTGTCCCTGTCTACTGTCTACTGTCTACTGTCTACTGTCTACTGTCTACTGTCCCTGTCTACTGTCTACTGTCTACTGTCCCTGTCTACTGTCTACTGTCTACTGTCTACTGTCTACTGTCCCTGTATACTGTCTACTGTCCCTGTCTACTGTCCCTGTCTACTGTCTACTGTCTACTGTCTACTGTCCCTGTCTACTGTCTACTGTCCCTGTCTACTGTCCCTGTCTACTGTCCCTGTCTACTGTCTACTGTCTACTGTCTCTTGTCTACTGTCCCTGTCTACTGTCTACTGTCTACTGTCTACTGTCCCTGTCTACTGTCTACTGTCTACTGTCTACTGTCTACTGTCCCTGCCTACTGTCTACTGTCTACTGTCTACTGCCTACTGCCTACTGTCTACTGTCCCTGTCTACTGTCCCTGTCTACTGCCTACTGTCTACTGTCTACTGTCTACTGCCTACTGCCTACTGTCTACTGCCTACTGCCTACTGTCTACTGTCTACTGTCTACTGTCTACTGTCTAATGTCTACTGCCTACTGCCTACTGTCTACTGCCTACTGTCTACTGTCTACTGTCTACTGTCTAATGTCTACTGCCTACTGTCTACTGTCTACTGCCTACTGCCTACTGTCTACTGTCTACTGTCTACTGTCTACTGTCTAATGTCTACTGCCTACTGCCTACTGCCTACTGCCTACTGTCTACTGTCTACTGCCTACTGTCTACTGTCTAATGTCTACTGCCTACTGTCTACTGTCTACTGTCTACTGTCTACTGTCTACTGTCTACTGTCTACTGTCTACTGTCTACTGCCTACTGTCTACTGTCTACTGCCTACTGTCTACTGTCTAATGTCTACTGCCTACTGTCTACTGTCTACTGTCTACTGTCTACTGTCTACTGTCTACTGTCTACTGTCTACTGCCTACTGCCTACTGTCTAATGTCTACTGCCTACTGCCTACTGTCTACTGTCTACTGTCTACTGTCTAATGTCTACTGCCTACTGCCTACTGCCTACTGTCTACTGCCTACTGTCTACTGCCTACTGTCTACTGTCTACTGTCTACTGTCTACTGTCTACTGTCTACTGTCTGTCTACTGTCTACTGTCTACTGTCTACTGTCTACTGTCTACTGTCTACTGTCTACTGTCCCTGTCTACTGTCTACTGTCTACTGTCTACTGTCTACTGTCTACTGTCTACTGTCCCTGTCTACTGTCTACTGTCTACTGTCTACTGTCTACTGCCTACTGTCTACTGTCCCTGCCTACTGTCTACTGTCTACTGTCCCTGTCTACTGTCTACTGTCTACTGTCTACTGTCTACTGTCTACTGTCTACTGTCCCTGTCTACTGTCTACTGTCTACTGTCCCTGTCTACTGTCTACTGTCTACTGTCTACTGTCTACTGTCTACTGTCTACTGTCCCTGTCTACTGTCTACTGTCCCTGTCTACTGTCTACTGTCTACTGTCCCTGTCTACTGTCTACTGTCTACTGTCTACTGTCTACTGTCTACTGTCCCTGTCTACTGTCTACTGTCTACTGCCTACTGTCTACTGTCTACTGTCTACTGCCTACTGTCTACTGTCTACTGTCTACTGTCTACTGTCTACTGTCTACTGTCTACTGTCTACTGTCTACTGTCTACTGCCTGCTGTCTACTGTCTACTGTCTACTGTCTACTGTCTACTGTCTACTGCCTACTGTCTACTGTCCCTGTCTACTGTCTACTGTCTACTGTCTACTGTCTACTGTCTACTGTCTACTGTCTACTGTCTACTGCCTGCTGTCTACTGTCTACTGTCTACTGTCTACTGTCTACTGTCTACTGCCTACTGTCTACTGTCTACTGTCTACTGTCTACTGCCTACTGTCCCTGTCTACTGTCTACTGTCTACTGTCTACTGTCTACTGTCTACTGTCCCTGTCTACTGTCTACTGTCTACTGTCCCTGTCTACTGTCTACTGTCTACTGTCTACTGTCTACTGTCTACTGTCCCTGTATACTGTCTACTGTCCCTGTCTACTGTCCCTGTCTACTGTCTACTGTCTACTGTCTACTGTCCCTGTCTACTGTCTACTGTCCCTGTCTACTGTCCCTGTCTACTGTCCCTGTCTACTGTCTACTGTCTACTGTCTACTGTCTACTGTCCCTGTCTACTGTCTACTGTCTACTGTCTACTGTCCCTGTCTACTGTCTACTGTCTACTGTCTACTGTCTACTGTCCCTGCCTACTGTCTACTGTCTACTGTCTACTGTCTACTGCCTACTGCCTACTGTCTACTGTCCCTGTCTACTGTCCCTGTCTACTGCCTACTGTCTACTGTCTACTGTCTACTGTCTACTGTCTACTGTCCCTGTCTACTGTCTACTGTCTACTGTCTACTGTCTACTGTCTACTGTCTACTGTCCCTGTCTACTGTCTACTGTCTACTGTCTACTGTCTACTGTCTACTGTCTACTGTCTACTGTCCCTGTCTACTGTCTACTGTCTACTGTCTACTGTCTACTGTCTACTGTCCCTGTCTACTGTCTACTGTCTACTGTCTAATGTCTACTGTCTACTGTCTACTGTCTACTGTCTACTGTCTACTATCTACTATCTACTGTCTACTGTCTACTGTCTACTGTCTACTGTCTACTGTCTACTGTCTACTATCTACTGTCTACTGTCTACTGTCTACTGTCTACTGTCTACTGTCTACTGTCTACTGTCTACTGTCTACTGTCTACTGTCTACTGTCTACTGTCTACTGTCTACTGTCTACTGTCTACTATCTACTGTCTACTGTCTACTGTCTACTGTCTACTGTCTACTGTCTACTGTCTACTATCTACTGTCTACTGTCTACTGTCTACTGTCTACTGTCTACTATCTACTGTCTACTGTCTACTATCTACTATCTACTGTCTACTGTCTACTGTCTACTGTCTACTATCTACTGTCTACTGTCTGTCTACTGTCTACTGTCTACTGTCTACTGTCTGTCTACTGTCTACTGTCTACTATCTACTGTCTACTATCTACTGTCTACTGTCTACTGTCTACTGTCTACTGTCTACTATCTACTGTCTACTGTCTACTATCTACTGTCTACTATCTACTGTCTACTGTCTACTGTCTACTGTCTACTATCTACTGTCTACTGTCTACTGTCTGTCTACTGTCTACTGTCTACTATCTACTGTCTACTGTCTACTATCTACTGTCTACTGTCTACTGTCTACTGTCTACTGTCTACTGTCTACTATCTACTGTCTACTGTCTGTCTACTGTCTACTGTCTACTGTCTACTGTCTACTGTCTACTGTCTACTGTCTACTGTCTACTGTCTACTGTCTGTCTACTGTCTACTGTCTACTGTCTACTGTCTACTGTCTACTGTCTACTGTCCCTGTCTACTGTCTACTGTCCCTGTCTACTGTCTACTGTCTACTGTCTACTGTCTACTGTCTACTGTCTACTGTCCACTGTCTACTGTCCCTGTCTACTGTCTACTGTCTACTGTCTACTGTCTACTGTCTACTGCCTACTGTCTACTGTCTACTGTCTACTGTCTACTGTCTACTGTCTACTGTCTACTGTCTACTGTCCCTGTCTACTGTCTACTGTCTACTGTCTGTCTACTGTCTACTGTCTACTGTCTACTGTCTACTGTCTACTGTCCCTGTCCCTGTCTACTGTCCCTGTCTACTGTCTACTGTCTACTGTCCCTGTCTACTGTCCCTGTCTACTGTCTACTGTCTACTGTCTACTGTCTACTGTCTACTGTCTACTGTCTACTGTCCCTGTCTACTGTCTACTGTCTACTGTCTACTGTCTACTGTCTACTGCCTACTGTCTACTGTCTACTGTCTACTGTCTACTGCCTACTGTCTACTGTCTACTGTCTACTGTCTACTGTCTACTGTCTACTGTCTACTGTCTACTGCCTACTGTCTACTGTCTACTGTCTACTGCCTACTGTCTACTGTCTACTGCCTACTGTCTACTGTCTACTGTCTACTGTCCCTGTCTACTGTCTACTGTCTACTGTCCCTGTCTACTGTCTACTGTCTACTGTCTACTGCCTACTGTCTACTGTCTACTGTCTACTGTCTGTCTACTGTCTACTGTCTACTGTCTACTGTCCCTGTCTACTGTCTACTGTCTACTGTCTACTGTCTACTGTCTACTGTCTACTGTCCCTGTCTACTGTCTACTGTCTACTGTCCCTGTCTACTGTCCCTGTCTACTGTCTACTGTCCCTGTCTACTGTCTACTGTCTACTGCCTACTGTCTACTGTCTACTGTCCCTGTCCCTGTCTACTGTCCCTGTCTACTGTCTACTGTCTACTGTCTACTGTCTACTGTCTACTGTCTACTGCCTACTGTCTACTGTCTACTGTCTACTGTCTACTGTAGACAATATGTAACTTTTTAGGTGACCAAATTCATGAGTTATATATCTGTCATTTTAATTTAAAACAAATCTAAGAAGTGATAGATCATGGACTACAGGAAAGCAATATATTGTGGACTACAGGAAAAGGAGGACCGAGCACTCCCCCATTCTCATCGATGGGGCTGTAGTGGAGCAGGATGAGAGCTTCAAGTTCCTTGGTGTCCACATCACCAACAAATTGTCATGGTCCAAACACACCAAGACAGTCATGAAGAGGGCACAACAACACCTATTCCCCCTCAGGAGACTGAAAAGATTTGGCATGTGTCCTCAGATCCTCAAAAGGTTCTACAGCTGCACCATCGAGAGCATCATGACTGGTTGCATCACCGCCTGGTATGGCAACTGCTCGGCCTCCAACCGCAAGGAGCTACAGAAGGTAGTGCGTACGGCCCAGTACATCACTGGGGCCAAGCTTCCTGACATCCAGGACCTCTATCCTAGGCGGTGTCAGAGGAAGGCCCTAAACATTTCCAAAATGTTCCTAAAATTGCCACCCTAGTCATAGACTGTTCTCTCTGCTACCGCACGGCAAGCGGTACCGGAGTGCCATGTCTAGGTCCAAAAGGCTTCTTAACAGCTTCTACCCCCAAGCCATAAGACTCCTGAACAGCTAATCAAATGGCTACCCGGACTTTTTTGCATTGCCCCCCCCCCCTCTTCTGCATTGCTCAGAAATCGCTCCTCCATTTCCTGGTTGCTAAAATTCTAATGGTTCGCCCTAATAGTTCGCCCCTCTTTTACGCTGCTGCTACTCTCTGTTTATTATCTATGCATAGTCACTTTAATAACTCTACCTACATGTACATATTACCTCAATTACCTCGACTAACCTATGCCCCCACACACTGACTCTGTACCCGTACCCCCTGTATATAGCCTCCCTACTGTTATTTTTACTGTTTGTTATTTTTGTTATTATTTATTTCTTACTTCAGTTTTTTTAGTAAATACTTTCTTAACACTTATTTTTCTTAAAACGTTATTGTTCGTTAAGGGCTTGTAAGTAAGCATTTCACTGTAAGGTCTACACCTGTTGTATTCGGCGCGTGACATACAATTTGATTTGATTTGATTTGTTCTATGTGCCCTATTTCTATGCTTCCCGTTCAGAGGTTTAGATGGTACAGTTATTCTCCACACAACGACTGCTTGTTTTGTCTCACAAACTGAAATTAGGCCAACTATTAGAATTTTAGCAACCAGGAAATGGAGGAGCGATTTCTGCGCAATGCAGAAGTCTGCATTGGCCGTGAAGCATTTATGGTGATATGGCCCCTGCAGAAGTCAGGGCATTCATACTTCTTGAGCTTCACTGAGCAGTGCAGAGGTGTTGTGAAGGAAGTTGTCAAGGAAGTGAGTTTGTGTTTATACATGACCTCCCGGCCCACACCTACCGCCAACCAATCATGTCACTGCAGAGCTATATGGAGGCCTTTGCCTGCCTTCGGAGGCTCCGCAATTGCTTCCCACCATCTATGCAGCGCCTCCGACCACGTTTTCGGATCGAGCATAAATTGGCTCTTAATCAGCTGTGTTTGCTAGGGATGGGGAAAAAGTGTGACACCACTCCGGCCCCTGAGGACTGGAGATGCCCATCCCAGGGCCTGGTTTTCCAAAAGCTTCTTAAGGCGAAGTTCATCGTTAGTACTTTCGTAAAATCTCCGAGCTGTTAATGTTGCATTTGAAAACACTCGTAATCTTACGCCTGCCTCAGACCACGCATAGAACAGATAAGTGTGTCGTTAGATGAACTAGTTTTATTGCCCTCCCGCGTCACTTTACACACATAAGGTCTCCGCTAAACATAGAACCACTGATTTATCTGTCTCTCTGTGACTAACATTCAGAACGAAGTTGACTACAAATGCAAAGTTGCTAATGTCTTTGTAATTAATACAAACATGCGACTATAAAAATATGCTTCAAAAGAAAACCGAGATGACTGCATTAAAATATAAACAGTAGGCTATAGGCCTATTTCAATCATATTGAAATACATTTCATGTTCAATCAATTGAGTTCTGTTTTGCTACTTGTAAACTACTGTCTGTAATTTGTCTCAATATATTTTATGATGTGTAGCCTAACATGTGTGCAATGATGTGCCAAATCGGTGATTTAGTGCATTTTTATTGGGTTATTAGGCCTATTTTCAGCCATAGGTGGCAATATCTCTCTGGGACCTGATCCGTCGTCAGTATTGTGAAATAATTCTAATGTTAAGGTAAGATTTGAATGGAGAACGCTGATCCGAGAGCAGTGCGCCCGTCTTTCGATCCCACCAGTATCGAAACATGCTCTAACGACGCAGCGACCGTTCCCTCTGCCTTGGTGTTTTGGAAAAAGCATGTTACTTCTTCGGCCGTTGTAGGAAAGCCTGTTCCATACCTATCGGGAAACCGGGTCCTGGCCTACTGGAATGCACTTCCACAATTGTAATGCTACATGTTCAGGGCCTCGTTTCCGAGCTGCGATGTAACTTAAGCATTACGAACATCTTACCAGGTGCATCATTATTTAGTTTCCCAAACAAGCATGTTGGCGAGAACCTTCGCTAAGTGCGTTGTTAGACCATGTGTCGATACTGATAGTACATAAAGAAAAGCAGCGCTGCTCTCGGACCAGCTTTCTCCATTCAAATCTCACTTTAACATTATAATTATTGCACAATACTGAAGACGGGTCAGCTCCTAGCGAGATATTACCACCTGTGAATGCAAATAGGCTTTTGAGCCGGCTTATTAGTTTATGCTTTACCCAATAATAATGCACTAAATCACAGATTTGGCACATCATTGCGCAGGTTGTCAACATCATGAAACGCATTCAGACAAAATATTACAGACAGTAGCATATAGTCGCAAAATGGAAAGAAATTGATTGAACATGAAATATGATTGAAATAGCCCATATAGGCCCATGTAGCCTATGTATCTTTTAATGCAATCACCTAGGTTTTGATTTGAAGCATAATTTTATTCTTCACTTGTTTGTAACAACTGCAAATACTTTTGCAACTTTGTATTTGTAGTTAACTTAGTTCTGAAACGATCGGCGGTCACCCATCAGACAGATCATCTTGATTTTTTGTTTAGCAGAGATCTTCTGTGAATAAAGTGACGCGAAGGGCAAAAAATAGTAACACTTCATTTTAAGGGGTCCTTATTACTGTAACAAGTACTGTAATTAATTGTAATCATTCATAGTTACACTGTAATAACAACATCTAACTGGTGGTAATTGAAGTCTGTAATTACAGGGGTGGAACAACGAATGCTTGTTACCATGCTTGTTACAAATAAAGTTTCTGATGGCATCCCAACGCACCATATTTCAGCCTGCACAAACCACATTTAATTGTTAGCCAATTGAAAACCGACCACCTCATTGACACAACTCTGCAATAAATGGGTCTGGAGTCTGATGCCCAGGCCCAATGGCAAAAACGGGTTCACAAACTGTTCACATCAAAAAATACTTTCAATTGTTAAATCATTTAATGGTGCATTTGACAATGGGTCAATTAGTTTAACCATCGATTATTTTTTGTTGTTGACATATTCGTGAAAAGTTATGGTTGAAATTGTGAGAGTCATTCGGGCTTGTCAAATTGTAAGCCTATTAAGCTTGGTTGAAAAATGGTTTATAAATGCACTTAAAATGGTCATAAGAAAACCCTTATTATATTATGCAACCTTGCAAGGGTTTCACTGTTGAGGAACATTCTACATTTTGGATGGGATGCATTGGTGCAATTATTTATTTATCCCTGGTATCAAGGCATCATGTCAAGATCTGCCCATCTGCAAAACACGTCTGAAATAACGACTACCTTGAACGTTCCCAGATGTGTTGACACCGACATCATGTAACAGTGTTTAAAGAACGTAGACGTGAAGAAGGTCAGTGTGCAAAATACAGACCTGAAAGATTGCCGCGTAAGAAACAAATTATTGTAGATCAAAAACGTCAACACAGGAGAGAGAAAGTACCTTTTCCATGCAACTTATTTTGCTTTTTTGGATAAATGAATTCTGCTGGATGATTTATCATAGGTAGTTAGCTAGCGTTAGCTGCCATTTTTGTTGGGCCTATCAACTAGGCTAGCTAGATAGCTAGTTACCATCTACATAATAGACTTTCCATGCAATGTGTTGAGTTTTTGGGGGGATTAGCTAGCACGCTAGCTAACGAGCTAGTTTTCTAACCTTGACTAGCTATCTAGCTAGCTAAAGCTGGCAAATATGCTATGGTCGCTACTCGCTAGCTAGCTAGCTAACGTTAGCTGGGCTTGATGGTCTCATTTTCCCAGATTTTTTTTTGTCACTGTCCGTTACCCAACAGTATTAGGTGAGACACACCCAGCATGTTAACGTTAGCTAGCCAGCTACTTGTGTCAACACACTATGAGTAATGTTAGTTTCATTTTCAATGCAGTATCTACATAAAATAATTAACTGCTAAATCTGACTTCAAAGTACATTTTGGTGCTTCGTGATATACTGTATTTAGGAAACGAAATACCACATTAATCAGATATTACACCAGGCCATTACAACAAGATCAAAACTTTTTGACCAAAATTATAGTTACTGTGCTTTGCCTTTGTAGTAGGCTGGCTAGTAATTGATGATCCTCACAAGAGTTTCTGTTTCAGTGAGGTATTTATTTAATATACCTTCAAGTGAAGGCTCTCCCCAGAGTATTACTCTCACAGCCCAATTACAAGTTCCATCATTAATCATCAGCTTTATTTATTGAGCAAAATTAATTTCTAATTAATAACTGATGAGCATTATTTACATTTTAGTCATTTAGCAGACGCTCTTATCCAGAGCGACTTACAGTTAAGTGAGTGCATACATTTTCATACTGGCCCCCTGTGGGAAACGAACCCACAACCTTGGCGTTGCAAGCGCCAAGCTCTACCAACTGAGCTACAGGGGACATTATGGCCTCAAAGACTGTAAAGCCTATACATACTGCATCCTATACATACTGCAGCCTTTACATACTGCATCCTGTACATACTGTATCCTATACATACTGCATCCTATACATACTGCATCCTTTACATACTGCACCCTATACATACTGCATCCTATACATACTGCATCCTGTACATACTGTATCCTATACATACTGTATCCTATACATACTGCATCCTTTACATACTGCACCCTATACATACTGCATCCTATACATACTGCATCCTGTACATACTGCACCCTTTACATACTGCACCCTATACATACTGCATCCTATACATACTGCAGCCTTTACATACTGCAGCCTGTACATACTGTAGCCTTTACATACTGCACCCTATACATACTGCATCCTATACATACTGCAGCCTTTACATACTGCAGCCTGTACATACTGTATCCTATACATACTGCACCCTATACATACTGCAGCCTTGACATACTGCACACTATACATACTGCACCCTATACATACTGCACCCTATACATACTGCAGCCTTTACATACTGCAGCCTGTACATACTGTATCCTATACATACTGCACCCTATACATACTGCAGCCTTGACATACTGCACCCTATACATACTGCACCCTATACATACTGCATCCTATACATACTGCAGCCTTTACATACTGCAGCCTTTACATACTGCACCCTATACATACTGCACCCTATACATACTGCACCCTATACATACTGCAGCCTGTACATACTGTATCCTATACATACTGCATCCTATACATACTGTATCCTATACATACTGCAGCCTTTACATACTGCAGCCTTGACATACTGCATCCTATACATACTGTATCCTATACATACTGCATCTTATACATACTGCAGCCTTTACATACTGCAGCCTTTACATACTGCATCCTTTACATACTGTATCCTATACATACTGCAGCCTATACATACTGCATCCTATACATACTGCAGCCTATACATACTGCAGCCTATACATACTGCATCCTTGACATACTGCGGCCTTGACATACTGCATCCTATAATTCTGCATCCTATACATACTGCATCCTATACATACTGCATCCTATAATTCTGCATCCTATACATACTGCATCCTTGACATACTGCAGCCTTGACATACTGCATCCTTGACATACTGCATCCTTTACATACTGCATCCTATACATACTGTATCCTATACATACTGCATCCTATACATACTGCATCCTATAATTCTGCATCCTTGACATACTGCATCCTTGACATACTGCATCCTTGACATACTGCATCCTATACATACTGCAGCTTTAAATACTGCATCCTATAATGTTCTGTACCCTCTTTTCCACTGCACCTGCTCTCACCTCTCATGCATATTATCCCAACCCCAACCTATTTTTAAATGTTAAGATGACATTAGCCATAGGTCATCTTGAACACAAGATACCCAACAAGGTATTGGCTTTAAAATCCTGGAGTTCGTGGTTTCAATGGCTTCTGGCTATTTTTACAGTGGACATTGCGCCTGAAGCAGTTCAAGGTCAAGGACACAAGCAATAGACTCCATTTTATTGGTTCCTGATTACTTGAAATGTGTCCTTGTATGTTTACATTTTAGCTGACACTTTTATCCAGAGCACCAAGGGTTAAGTACCTTGCTCAAGTGCACATCGACAGAATTTTCACCTAGACGGCTCGGGGATTCGAACCAGCGTTCTTTCGGTTACTGGCCGAATGCCCCAGATGACACTGTGGTGGACTTAGGATAAAGAAACATAAAAAGCTGTAATTCCTTCATTTGGGAAATGAAAATCAGTGAAGCAGCTCTTTTAATTTATCTGTTGTTACAATTCAGCACATTTTCTGCACATTTGTGGCACTATTTTTTTTTTTGTTGAATATCTTTATCTCATAAAATCTAACTGCAACAAACAGAGATGGGTTGAGTCATGCATGGCTGGCTGAGTCATCCAGGTAAAGGTTATACATGTGCATGACGGCAGGTAGCTTAGTGGGTAAGAGCGTTGTGCCAGTAACCGAAAGGTCGCTGGTTCTAATCCCCGAGCCGACTAGGTGAAAAATCTGTCGATGTGCCCTTGAGCAAGGCACTTAACCCTAATTGCTCATGTAAGTCGCTCTGGATAAGAGCGTCTGCTAAATGACTAAAATGTAAATGCATGACCATCATGCTGAATTGCAGCACCAGTGTGTTAATCCGTACGGCTGCTCGCTTTAATGGAACACCACATTAAGACGACGGAGCCACCGCGGTCTGAGACTGAAATCATATGAAGCTGCTGCTTGAAATGTTAAATGTTCCGACCTATCCCGATTCAAACTCAAGTTCCTGAAAAATACTGTCAAGGGATACCGCAAAGCACTTTGTCAAATAATCGAATTTGTGAATTGTTGAAAAATACAATTCATTGTTTCCATCCTAAATGTGAACTAATGGCACATCGGATTGGAATTATTCTTCTACTTAATAAATGGATTGTACATGTTGTTCACATCTAATGACAGCAATACAGTTCAGCGCACATTACAATATGCCTCTGTTAAGGACAGCATTGCAAAGGAGCACTTACCCATGGCAAGCAGCTACCCTAGCTCATCTGGAGGAGAACTGTGTCCCCAAGGTGATTGAGACAGTGCCCTCCAAACCCCATGACAGTCTCTGATGGTTTATAAAGTTATAACACACACACACCACACACACACACACACACCACACACCACACACACACACACACACACACCACACACCACACACACACACACACACACACACTGAAGGAAAGTTTTTTTTGTTTCCATCTGGTAAAGCGGCTGTTGTGATTGATTTGTTGATTTACACCCTCTATTCTTCTGCCCGTTTAAGATAAATAATGTATGGAAGCAATCTAGCGACAGACATTTTGTGAAATCTATTTGAAATCATTTCAGCTCATGCCATGGCAGTTTGTCTTCTAAGGGGAGAGGAGCAAAGGTCTGGTAAAACACAGTATAACCGCCATCACACTTAAGTGAGTTTATAGCCAGCTAGTCTCAGGGCATTTAGGAGATAGAGCAGTTACTGTTCCTTTTTACTTTAGAGGATATGTCACATGTATAACATATTTCTACCATGATACAGCAATAGATAATGGTGTTTGTGTTGAGTTTAGCACATATTGTTTAGATAGGGGCTCATGTTGAATGGCTGCTAGTTATTTGTCCCATAGTCTCCCTAATCTTGCTGGTATTAGATTTGATCATTTGTGTTTGAAGATAGGAAAATGTGGCAGCAATGGCTTCCTAATAGCCAACACAGGGGATACAAATCCAGGGACCTGTTCTTCCTAATAGCCAACACAGGGGATACAAATCCAGGGACCCTGTTCTTCCTAATAGCCAACACAGGGGATACAAATCCAGGGACCTGTTCTTCCTAATAGCCAACACAGGGGATACAAATCCAGGGACCCTGTTCTTCCTAATAGCCAACACAGGGGATACAAATCCAAGGACCCTGTTCTTCCTAATAGCCAACACAGGGGATACAAATCCAGGGACCTGTTCTTCCTAATAGCCAACACAGGGGATACAAATCCAGGGACCCTGTTCTTCCTAATAGCCAACACAGGGGATACAAATCCAGGGACCCTGTTCTTCCTAATAGCCAACACAGGGTATACAAATCCAGGGACCTGTTCTTCCTAATAGCCAACACAGGGGATACAAATCCAGGGACCTGTTCTTCCTAAAAGCCAACACAGGGGATACAAATCCAGGGACCCTGTTCTTCCTAATAGCCAACACAGGGGATACAAATCCAGGGACCTGTTCTTCCTAATAGCCAACACAGGGGATACAAATCCAGGGACCCTGTTCTTCCTAATAGCCAACACAGGGGATACAAATCCAGGGACCCTGTTCTTCCTAATAGCCAACACAGGGGATACAAATGTTCTGCAGCGCTTCCATAAACACCACTGATTTGTAGAGGTCTTTATGACAGAAAGGAAAATGATCTGCTGCAGGTATAAATCAGAAGAGGAGTAGGACATTGAACTTGGATATCATCTTGTCAGATGGTTAATGCTCTTCCTTCTGTTACATTCGATAGGGCCATTTTGGAGAATCCCGCAGAGGTAAAAAAAAAAGAAGACAATTAACAATGACAGTGTGGTAATAGATGAAGCCATAAAATTCACTTGCTGCCTGCAGAATGCTTTGTATGATTTCCACGTGAAGTAGTACCAGGAGTGTGTGTTAGTGCAGGTCAACCATCCTCCATTTTCCTTCCAGAACCTGCCGGATTCTGCAGCACAACAGGAGATTTGTCCATTTTAGTCCCTTGGGTAGAAAAGTCTGGAAACTAGAATTTTGTATTATGTTCTTTTTTTATTTATTTATCTGTGCTATAATTATTACAATTATAGAGCACATGAAGGCACTTTGGCGTCTCATAGATCAGCATACCCCAAATCAAGAGGTTGTGAATTCAAATACAAGCTGAGGTCATATTGAAAAGTCAGTACATTTACATTTAGGTCATTTAGCAGACGCTCTTATCCAGAGCGACTTACAGTTAGTGAATGCATACATGTTTTTTTACTTGTATTATTGTTTTTTTTCATACTGGACCCCCGTGGGAAACGAACCCACATCCCTGCCAGCCAAACCCTCCCCTACCTTGGACGACGCTGGACCAATTGTGCGCCGCCCATGGGTCTCAGTACTAAGTGAATATGTCAAATGTAATCATATTGTCATTGATTAAAGATGTTTACACTATTTTAGCTGAAAAGCTTACCACTTACCTTAAACCCGATGCATCCTGGGAACTTACAAGGAACTAGACAAAGGTCAGACAAATAAATCAAGCGAGGATGCTGTGTATTCCATAATTATCAGCCATCAACTAATGATGTCTGGACATTTTCCTGCTTCAGAGAAGCATTGCTTTGTCTTTAACAGAGACCAGTAAAGGAGGCTTTAATGTAACCATCCTTCTGGCCTCATGTTCCCATGTGTGTTGGACACTGGAGAAAGGGGAGGACCATCCTCCTCAGTGAATTTCATACAAATAAAAATAGTGAAACATTAAAAAAGTTATCATTTTTAGAGAAAACTATACTAAGAATATTCACGTCACCAAATATTTGATTAAAACACACTGTTTTGCTATGAAGATTTACAGTAGCCTCAACAGCACTCTGTAGGGTAGCACCATTGTGTAGCCGGAGGACAGCTAGCTTCCGTCCTCATCTGGGTACATTGACTTCAATACAAAACCTAGGAGGCTCATGGTTCTCACCCCCTTCCATAGACTTACACAGTAATTATAAAAACTTCTGGAGGACGTCCTCCAAACTATCAGAGCTCTTGCAGCATGAACGGACATGTTGTCCATCCAATCAAAGGTTCAGATAATGAATCTAGTACTGAAAGCATAAGCTACAGCTAGCTAGCACTGCAGTGCATAAAATGTGGTGAGTAGTTGATTCAAAGAGAGAGAAAGACAATAGTTGAACAGTTTTGAACAATGAATTTCTTCAAAAATTAAGGAGAAGCAAGAGAGAGGGAGAGAGATAGAGAAATATATATATATATATTGGTCATTTTCTTTTCACTTTCACTTACTTAGCTAGCAAATGCAGCTACTTGAGCCTACTCAAACACACAGCTCAAACAGAGGGATGCTATGTTAGCTAGCTGGCTATGACTATCCAACACAACACTGGAACTCTTCCAAGTCAAGGTAAGCTTTTGGTTTTACTAATTTATTGCCACCGGGGCCCGCCGGTGTAACTGCTAAACTGCTTACTGACTTACTGTACTGCATGATTGTAACGGGTTTACTAACGCGTTAGTTCTATTAGCTATGTTGACTGTGACTTTACTTGAGCTAATATGGTGATAACAATGCAGACTGTGTGTAGCGGTTATGATATGGTTTGGCTTGGAAAGGTTTTTTCGCCTGGTCACATACAGCTGATGTGTTGTGCGTTGAAGTCCACAAGCGAAGGGAAAAGGTGAGAGGAGGAGAGCGCATAGATGCAAGAAGGAATACAACGTGGCTGCTATGAAAGTCAACTGTGTTTACGTGTGATCACAGGTGTATTCATTCCGCCGATTCTGTTGAAAAGCATTTCTTAAACAGAAGCCAACGGAACGAATCAGGGATAAACATACCTGAATTTGTCCAATAGAAACTCTCGTTTGCAACTGTTGGACTAATGATTACACCCTAGATCAGCTCAAAATGTTATCTCGACCTGTGTGCACCTACATTGTAAACTTTAATTCATAGGCTAGGTTGTAGCAACCTCATGATGGGAATAGAAGTGTGGTTCCCTAATTGTATTATGTGGTTTCAAATGATAATTGTATTTATAAAAACTCATTTCTTAGATGGTGATGACCTTTTTCTCTCAGTGGCATTTGAAGTCCAAGTAGCCAATAACTAATGACCAGAAATCAACTGTTCAGAAACAATCTCATATTGTAAGCCATCAAGGCAAGCTCTTGTATAATGTTCTAATTTGATTTTAATGCTTCTCTGAAGGAGATGGCGCTCATATTACAGTGTAATGATGCTGTTGTCAACAACCCATGCCGATCTGTAATATTCCGGGCATGTTAATTGCTTTTGTGACACTCGTCTTCCATTTATTTTTCACGTCGTCTCACATACACTCTTGGATGAAAAAAATAGTATATTTCTATATATTTATCATCTACTTTATGATGGACAGAAACATAGTGTATGTTTAAAAGTCAATGTTGTATTATCATTTTGTGACACGGCATATGGTATGTTTTTATATTCAGTACAGATGGATCACGATAAAAGGTATTTTTTGAGATGAGGAACATTTTGAATTACTCACGTTCAGGGGCAACATTGGAAAAGTGACAAGCCATTGTGCACTTGTCTAGTTGACTTGTTCTGTGCCCGAGTTTCATATTCGACAATAGCGAGGTTATTTTTCTCCAGGGTTCAGTAGGCCAGGCGCTTTCATTTTCGTCCGTAAATTGTTTTGCAGGATTTCAATCTTTGGCTGCTAGGTATGACAAAACGCAATATCAAGAACACTTATGTATTCTTATCTGCCATTTTTTTTTTTCAGGGTATAAATAAAAGATCGGTATAAATTTGAGTCAAGTGGCCCGGAATGCCCATGTGAGCGATGAGTATGAAAAGAGGTATGGACCTTGGGACAGCCCGCTGTAGGTCTAAAAAATTTTTATTTCACGGCACAGAATTAACCTTGGCACTGGGACCTTGTATGTCATTTGTCATCCTTGAAAATCAATTAGTGGCTTACTGATAACATAGAGCAGATGCAATCTTTCAACTGTGGACAAATGGAGACACAAAGCCTCCATAAGGTGTATCCCATGATGTATATCTATTGCTTGGAGTTGCTTACATAACTTGTGAAAGAAGTTGCCCCTGAAGGTCAGTTGCAGACAATTATTATTTTCGACCAGCTGATAGGGTGTGCCTTGTATGGTTGTCCCAGTCATTCATTATACTTACAGAGAATGTCCATCAGGAGCATCAATCAATTCAAATGTTAGTGGTAAGAGAAAGTCATTCATCTTTAATCTCTATGTTTTAGGATTTTTTATGAATGTGTTTTGAAATATTTGTGAGGGTGGATTTGTTCAAATCTCTACCTGTTCTCTGACAGATGTATAACCTTGACTTTGTTTCTAATCACTCCATCTGTTCACTGAGTGGAATCTTCCTTAAAGGAGAAGAAAAACTATCACTGAAACCAGAGATTGAATGCTCTAAAATTGATGAGAATTCAAAACGCTCTACACAAATAATTTTACTGACTGTGCAGTCAAAAGTGACAGATACAATCTATAATGCAATGCAGCAGGTAGAAACACAAAATGAATGTTCAGTGTTCTACACTGAATTTGACATGTAGAGTTACGGTATTCAACATGGCATGCTCGCTGGAACCTTAGGGTGTGTTAGTAAATTCACTCTGGAGTGCCAGAGTGCGCTCTGGGAGTTCGTAAATTCAGGGCTTTGTCAGATTGTCCGTTCATAAATTCAGAGTGTTTAGCTCTCGGCGCGTTCAGAGCGCACACTGGTAGGGTTGATCCGAGCGTTCTGACCTCACGACGGCAGTCAAGCACCCAAGCTAACTGGCTAAAGTTACCTAGCTTGCTAGCTACTTCCAGACACAAATGAGAGAACACCCAACTCTGACCATTTTTCTCGCCCTAGCAGAGCTGGATAGGCTGTTTTCATGTTATCCAGAGCGTTGGTGACTGTAATGCTGCATTTAGACAAGGCACGCAAAAACCGTCATACCAGTCAGCATAGCGGGACAAGAAAGCAAGAAAGAGGGTGACGGCAAAAGCAAGCCAGCAAGACAGTATGCGTTGCTTTGGTGATTTCAGTAAACAATCAGTGCACATCAACATCCAGTAGAAAACAACGCTAGGGCAGATGGCAAAAGTTGAAATATTTCAACTCTGGCAGCAAGTCAGATCCCCGTGTAGCTCAGTTGGTAAAGTATGGCGCTTGCAACGCCAGGGTTGTGGGTTCGATTCCCAAGGGGGGCCAGTATGAAAAATGTATGCACTCACTAACTGTAAGTCGCTCTGGATAAGAGCATCTGCTTAAAAAATGATTTTAAAAAAGTCCCTTCTTCCGTGTCGGTTGACTGCATTCACTGCCAGCCTCAACAGCATTTACCATCGTGCTCTCATTGAAAGCAATTACATCCGGTTTACCGTCTACCTCGTACCAACTAAACAAAGCATAACTGTGCTTCTGGCAACAATTTAATTATGTTTTTTTTTGCCGACGTTAACTGACACCGATCATATTCATTGGGTGTTGTGCGTTCTTGTAAATTCATTACTTATTCTGCACTCTGGCACACTCAGACTAGAGTGTTCTGAAATCGTAGGAGATAGCCAGAGTGAATTTACGAGCGCACCCTTAGTGGCGATGCACATAAAGTATTTAAACAGCGTCTATACTGAACAGAAATATAAACGCAACATGCAACAATTCCAACGATTTTACTGAGTTACAGTTCATATAAGGAAATCTGTCAATTGAAATAAATTCATTAGGCCCTAATCTGTGGACTTCACATGACTGGGAAGGGGTGCAGCCATGGGTGGGCCTAGGAGGCCACCCACTGAGGAGCCAGGCCCAGCTAATCAGAATGAGTTTTTCCCCACAAAAGAGCTTTATTACAGAGAGAAATACTCCTCAGTTTCGTCAGCTGTCTGGGTGGCTGGTTTCAGACGATCCCGCAGGTGAAGAAGCTGGATGTGGAGGTCCTGGGCTGGCGTGTTTACTCGTGGCCTGCGGATGTGAGGCCAGTTGGACGTACTGCCAAATTCTCTAAAACGATGTTGGAGGCAGTTTATGGTAGAGAAATTACCATTCAATTCTCTGGGAATTGCACACTCCCTCAAAACATCGGTGGCATTGTGTTGTGTGACAAAACTGCACATTGTAGTGGCCTTTTATTGTCCCCAGCACAAGGTGCACCTGTGTAATGATCATGCTGTTTAATCAGCTTCTTGATACAGTGAGGGAAAAAAGTATTTGATCCCCTGCTGATTTTGTATGTTTACCCACTGACAAAGACATGATCAGTCTATAATTTTAATGGTAGGTTTATTTGAACAGTGAGAGACAGAATAACAACAAAACAATCCAGAAAAACACATTTTGATTTGCATTTTAATTAGGGAAATAAGTATTTGACCCCTCTGCAAAACATGACTTAGTACTTGGTGGCAAAACCCTTGTTGGCAATCACAGAGGTCAGACGTTTCTTGTAGTTGGCCACCAGGTTTGCACACATCTCAGGAGGGATTTTGTCCCACTCCTCTTTGCAGATCTTCTCCAAGTCATTAAGGTTTCGAGGCTGACGTTTGGCAACTCGAACCTTCAGCTCCCTCCACAGATTTTCTATGGGATTAAGGTCTGGAGACTGGCTAGGCCACTCCATGACCTTAATGTGCTTCTTCTTGAGCCACTCCTTTGTTGCCTTGGCCATGTGTTTTGGGTCATTGTCATGCTGGAATACCCATCCACGACCCATTTTCAATGCCCTGGCTGAGGGAAGGAGGTTCTCACCCAAGATTTGACGGTACATGGTCCCTTTGATGCAGTGAAGTTGTCCTGTCCCGATAGCAGAAAAACACCCCCAAAGCATAATGTTTCCACCTCCATGTTTGACGGTGGGGATGGTGTTCTTGGGGTCATAGGCAGCATTCCTCCTCCTCCAAACACGGCGAGTTGAGTTAATGCCAAATAGCTCGATTTTGGTCTCATCTGACCACAACACTTTCACCGAGTTCTCCTCTGAACCATTCAGATGTTCATTGGCAAACTTCAGACAGGCCTGTACATGTGCTTTCTTGAGCAGGGGGACCTTGCGGGCGCTGCAGGAATTTAGTCCTTCACGGCGTAGTGTGTTAACAATTGTTTTCTTGGTGACTATGGTACCAGCTGCCTTGAGATCATTGACAAGATCCTCCCGTGTAGTTCTGGGCTGATTCCTCACCGTTCTCATGATCATTGCAACTCCACGAGGTGAGATCTTGCATGGAGCCCCAGGCTGAGGGAGATTGACAGTTATTTTGTGTTTCTTCCATTTACGAATAATCGCACCAACTGTTGTCACCTTCTCACCAAGCTGCTTGGCGATGGTCTTGTAGCCCATCCCAGCCTTGTGTAGGTCTACAATCTTGTCCCTGACATCCTTGGAGAGCTCTTTGGTCTTGGTCATGGTGGAGAGTTTGGAATCTGATTGACTGATTTCTTCTGTGGACAGGTGTCTTTTATACAGGTAACAAACTGAGATTAGGAGCACTCCCTTTAAGAGTGTGCTCCTAATCTCAGGTCGTTGCCTGTATAAAAGACACCTGGGAGCCAGAAATCTTTCAGATTGAGAGGGGTCAAATACTTTTTTCCCCTCACTGTATGCCACACCTGTCAGGTGGGTGGATTATCTTGGCAAATGAGAAATGCTCACAAACATGAATGTAAAAAAGAATTGATAGATTTTGTGCATATGGAACATTTCTGGGATCTTTTATTTCACCTCATGAAACATGGGACCAACACTTTACATGTTGCATTTATATTTTTGTTCAGAATATGTGGTGAAAAAAAGGTTCAAACACTGTTCTATTGATGTCCTATTTTTTTCCTGTACGGCTCCTGTCAGAGGTCAAAATCAAGCAGCATGCTGTGGAATCAGGCGTTACTGTTTGTGTCACATTGATGCATTACTAAACACGGAAGGTCATGTCTCTGTAAACGTACATTATCAAAACCCAAAGAAAGAAACGTGTGATGTTGACCCCACCAACAGTTCACCCTGTATCTTTGGGAAAGGGTAGTGAAAAGGCAACTTTGTAGCAGCGATGACTCTCAAGCAGTCAAGATTGGCTGGGGTTGTGTCAACAGCATTCTCTTACGCTGTCTGAAATTATCAATGAGCTCAAATAAAACGATCACAAGCTAAAATAGGATTGCTAATGAACATTGACTGTTTTAACGTGTACTTCTAAAATGTCCAACGGTGACAGGTGAATTGGAACAGGGGCAAGGTGGTTAATAAACCAGCAAACTAAAACGCCCAATACCTCATTTCAACAAAGTGGGGGCCGTGGTTTTACCGGTTTTTGTGTAAAATTTAGTGACATGCAATACACATTTCTACGGATTCATTTATGAAAATCTCCCCACTTCAAGATCTTACATGTGTAAGTGATTGTACTTACTATCACTCAACCTTTATAAACCATAAGAAAGTATCAATAGAAGCATAAACTAAATCTCTACATGATGATATCCACCAGTTAAACCTTTAATCAATATCATGGTCAAATTATGAAATTTGCAAGCACTTTAAGGCACTTGGGTACAGAGGACAGTAGTACATATTTTCTCCTTTTAAGCAATGCATAGATTTTTTAAAAAATGTGGGGACATTTTAGTCATTTAGCAGACGCTCTTATCCAGAGCGACTTACAATTAGTGAGTGCATACATTTTTCATACTGGCCCCCCGTGGGAAACGAATCCACAACCCTGGCGTTGCAAGCGCCATGCTCTACCAACTGAGCTACAGGGGGGGACAATAAGTAAGCACTTATGATTGTACCATTACTATGTAAACGTGGTTAGCCCCATATTGTGCTTGGAAAACCTATTCAATACTGGTATAAAACAAACTAGTATACAACAGTGACAAGGTGGAGAATTACTTTGAAAATCCCATTCTACGGATGTTCAACTAAAACTGCTTAGCTGTTCTTGCATTTTATGTATAGATCTGTTAATAAACAAGAACGTAATGGAAAACAGGGTTATTTCGGTGCAAGGTTGTTTTACTATCATGAAATTCACATTGCTACCATTATTCTGACAATAAAATAATATCTTTAAGAGCACACCGCTAACCATTAAGTTTCTAAACAAAATCATGCTCCAGCATGAATCCATGTGTTGAAAATACATATTCAACCTTTAAAATCCTATGATAACCAATAGAATCCTGGTAACTATCCTGGTCAAGATGCTGTACCGACGTAATGCCTGCGTTGGACCTAGAGATCTCGGATCGTCGCAACATGTCACTAGGATCTTGATTCCTGAATACAAAAAAGATATCTGACAGAGGACACTATTTGTAGCCAGGTTCTTGCCAGATCTTTATTAAAGGACACTACAGGATCTTGCAGTTTTCTCAGTAACATTTATAACAGGGACATCTAGCGCACCATTTGACTTCTTGTGACTCGTGGTTTTATTTCAGGGGCGCTCTCTGTGGCCAAAATCACCGGCTCCTGGATCCCCCCCTTTTAGCTGGGGGAGCAGGCTGCTTGGTCTCAACTGAAAACAAGGATCATTATCCCCAGTATTTAAAAAGGCAGTCAGTGATTCTCCCATTGGCTCACCATGATCAAAATATAAAAGTTGTAGTAAATACTTGATCTATAATTTTCGTTTCTGTACCTTGAAGTTTGAACTGAATAAAAGGTGAGTAGAGACATACCTGTCGGCATCAGGGGCAGGTGGGGGGGGGGGTTGGTATAGCTGCTGAGGAGAACGTCTACACTAAAAACACAGTCACATTATGAACGGTCACATTATGGAAAACAGGCATTTTCATAATGTTAAGCAAACGCATGCAGCTTACAGAAAATGACTCGGTCTTTATTCATTTCAAAGTGTAAACATAAAAACGCATCAAGGCACTCGGGCACAGAGGACAGCGGAACAGATATCAAGGCACCCGGGCGCAGAGGACAGCGGAACAGATATCAAGGCACCCGGGCGCAGAGGACAGCGGAACAGATATCAAGGCACCCGGGCGCAGAGGACAGCAGAACAGATTTCTCCTTTTAAGCAATAAATAAAGTAAGCACTCCTTGACTGTACCATTACTGTGTAAACATGTGGTTAGCCCCGTTGTGCTTGAAGTATCCAAAACCTTTTCAATACTGATCAAAAGGCACTGTATCCCAATACAGTAGCACCTATAAAATATCATCACCTATAAAATATACAGATTTCATAGAACACCGGACAGGATATTTTTGCATTTCTGTAGACATGGCCAGACATTCAGTCAACAAACAAACAAACAAAACTCACGCAAAACAAAATGGAAGAAAACATACATCTACGGACCAACTCCAACTGCTTAGCTAGATTTGGCCTCTGCATTATTATTATTAGTATCGTTCATTTGCACGTTGCCTGTCTGTAAAAACAGCACGGACGTAGACATTCAGTCACACAAAAAAATACACAATATAGTAAATGTGGCAAATTGCTTATCCACTTAATATGTAAAACAAGACACTAAAAAGGAGAAAAAACATTCTACGGACGTGCATCAACGCCAAATGCTTGGCTAGCTGAACTACTGGTTTTATGTATAGAAGTGCTGGTATAGTTAATGAAAGTATTGGACATTATGTCAAATCCCAACAGTAAAAAAATCCCATTACTACTACTGTCAGGATTCACTTTATATGTCATCACTATAACAGACGGGAAAATAAATCCATTTAGGTTCATACCAAACCCTTATCCTGTCATTCTGCGATTCTTACTCACATTGTTGTTATAGTCTAACCATTGTTAAGTTTACTTTAAAAACTAAGAAAAATTAACTAAAAATAATATTAGCGCCAGCGTAAAATGATGTTGAAACGACATTCTATTGGACCTCCACGTCTGACACGTCCAGCTCTCCATCGGACTTCTCTGGGGTGGCTACCAGTGAGTCTGGGCTTTCTGACTCTTCTGTTTCACGGGCACTCTCTGTTGGAGTCACCGCCTGCTCCTGGATCTCCTCTTCAGCTGGGGGAGAAGGCAGTTTCTCCTCAACTGAAAATGACAGGATCAATATATCGTCAGGTTTTTACAGGCATTCAAGTAAGCAAGCAAAATTAGGCACAATGGGATTCTTCCACTGCTCATCGACAAAAACGTGGGTTGGCAGAGACATACCTGCAGCAACGGGGCTCTCATCAGCTTCAGGTGGTGTTGCTACGGGGGATGGCGGGGTTGGAATGGGTTCGTCGGTGGGGATCTTCGCCTCGGCACTGACCTCAGGGAGTCGGGGGGCTTGGGGTCTGGTCTTTCTCGCAGGGTTCAGGAAACAACAATATGCACATCTGAAGGCTGAAACGAGACAAACCACCATGGTCGAAGTGTACTGTCAACTTGTATGATTGGCATACATTTCCATGTAGACAGAGATGAATATGAAGATGAAACCAATGATATTCCAAAAATAATTGCATCATAAAAACGCATCCTGATCGATGGGTTACACTTATTTGCATATTCAATCTAGATGCGTTCTTTCTGCTTACAGAGTCCAATGCTGCCAAATGCTAGAGGGCAAATTAAGGTATAGTGTTTGATGGAGACTGACAGAGTCTTACCAATATATTCAAATTCCTCTTTTAATGCCATGCCGTTATGGGTGAGACACTGCTGGCATATGAGGGCATATCTGGAGGAAGAAAATATGTTTGAGAATGCATACATGCAATGAAATCAACAGAAGATTCATTTTGCTGTTATTATATTTTGCTGAGGATTGAAAAGATCATAACAGAAATACATTGCCAGTTTAAAAAAAAAAAAACGCCTGTTGAAATCACATCTTTAGGTGAAAAGAAGGTTCTCTACCTATTCTGAGGGCCATCGCCGACAAGGTATTCAATAACCCGGTCCATGGCGCCTCGATCCCGGGGGAGGACAGGTCTGGCCAGGGGACGGCCTGGGGGGGGGGGGGGGGCAGAACACCCATGAACATTAGCTGCACATACAGTCTGGTCTCGAATACAAAAAAAATCGCACTGAGCCAGAGAAGCTTAAAAAAAAACAGCAAGACCGAAATCTACAGTTAGCTGCAGAGGCCCACTATAAAAATGGATCTCACTTGCAAAGCACGTATACGAGAATCCCTGCTGTGTTGCTGAGTGGTAATTAATATACCCTAACAGGAAGAGTTTCCTACTGCTTATTCATATACCAACATATGGAAACTGTAGTGCCTATCAAAATCGCTTTTCACCAAAAGGGCCTGATATTATCAAGCCATATGAAACATTCGCAAGGTGTGCCCATGACAAACAATTATACCTGGCATTAGAAAGGCATTGATGACGTTTTCAGTACCAACGCCAGAGAACGAATTCAGGCCTTCCCTGATTAAATCATGGTTCAAATGATCTTGGTTCTTGTATACCTCACAGTTTCCTTTCCAAATGGCAATTACACCATGTTGCTTTTCTCTGGGAGAATGTCTAACTGTTTGCATTTCCTATGACGTGTCCAAGCCCAGACTACATGTCTGCTCCTATTAACATAAAAGTAAACATACATTACTCACTGACGGTGAGCATCATATTTTTGAAACCCTCTTGGTCAAAAGGCTGCATGTGAGAAATCTTTGTCAAATTAAATATTCTTTTTTTTTATCATCACCAAATTCACTAACTTCTAATAGCCATAAAAATCACAGGTCAATTTCACATTTATCGACTTAGTTAACCATCATCTCTTCTCTGGAGCAAGCTTGACCTTCGGGTTAGTTTTCCGGCAACCCCTACCATAATGGATTCAAATACTACACTCAATTGGCCATAACTACCACCTGTAAAAAAAACTATAATTCCTGTAAAAAAAATTGAAAACATTCCCCTCCCTGAAGGACTGGTGAGACTAGGAGACAGGGATGGTTACATCACCTTAAGTCGACCACATTATGATGTGGTCCCCGTGTGCAGCCAACTCACCCACTCCTGGAACAGGTGTGCCAGGGGTCATGGGCCTCTTCACCAAGCTCTGCTGAGCAGCCTCAGACAGGATCCTCTCTGGGGGTCCTCCAGGAGCGGCGTGGAGGGGCGGCCCTGCACGGGTGGCCCCTGGGGCCAGAGGAGGACGAGCTGCAGCAGGAGTCACCGCCACCGGGGACCGAGGAGTGACATGGCGCTGACGGAGTTCTAATGGAGGACACCATGCAGGGATAATATTTATCAATGGTAAGCTATGCATGCACATGAAAGGCCTTAAATGAAAATATACAGTGGGGAAAAAAAGTATTTAGTCAGCCACCAATTGTGCAAGTTCTCCCACTTAAAAAGATGAGAGAGGCCTGTAATTTTCATCATAGGTACACGTCAACTATGACAGACAAATCGAGAGAGAAAAAATCCAGAAAATCACATTGTAGGATTTTTTATGAATTTATTTGCAAATTATGGTGGAAAATAAGTAATAAATAAGTTTTTTCCCCACTGTATCTAGGCAACTACATTACCCTGGGGAGGTGTTGGACTACATTACCCTGGGGAGGTGTTGGACTACATTACCCTGGGGAGGTGTTGGACTACATTACCCTGGGGAGGTGTTGAGACTACATTACCTTGGGGAGGTTTTGGAGTCATAGGCATTCCATTTTGAAGGGATTCTGGCACCTTCAAATTGGAAACAAGACTAAGACATATACCTTCAAGGTTAATTCAAAGAATTATTAGGCTCATAGGCAGCTGTCATTCTCACCTTTGACTTTGAATCAGGATCAAATCTCTCCAGAATCATTTTAGCAGTTTTATAGGTTTCAGTTTCCATCACCTCTAACAGCTGTTGGAAAAGAGAAGTTCATACTTTCAATGCTGAGGAAATGAAAAGGACAAATTGAAAGTCAGGTTGATTCAGTATTCTATTATGAGTTCTCATCAGTCAAGTGTCATAGTATTGGTCTTCAGAAAACATTGGTCTTCCAGTAAACCCCTTGAGTGTGCAGGTTTCTGTTCTATTAGCTGATGTTTGATGGATCTGTTAATTGACTAATGATGTTGATATGACATGTCACCATTCCACATAATTAATTCTGTTAAAATCCAATGACCGTAACGAGACATCAATGATAACCAATGTCGTATCTTCCACATCATTAATCAAATTAAAATAGCAAGTGAACAATCAATTAAGTGATTGGAATAATTAACCGCTTTAACAGGTGGTCCTATGACCGCATATACTGTCATGCATCTGTACAGATGATCAGATCTTTACAATGCCTGGAAAGTCTTCAGCACCACATCAATATGATCCAACTACCCAATATCCTGCACAGAAACAGAATTGTGAACTCCTGTGTTGGGTGTTTGAAGTCAAGAGTTTGATATTCTCAACTAGATGTTTCCTCTTTTTATTTTTTAACCTCAGTTAAGAACAAATAATCTTATTTATAATAATGACGGCCTACACCGGCCAAACCCGAACAACACTGGGCCAATTGTGAGCCGCCCTCTATGTGACTCCCAATCACGGCCAGGTTGTGATACAGCCTGGAATCGAACCAGGGTCTGTAGTGACGCGCTGAGATGCAGTGCCTCAGGCTGCTGCGCCACTCGGTCTAATGAAACACTACAAGACCAGCTACCTACAAGTCAACTGGCAGCCAGACCCACATTCTACCAACAAAAGTCAACTGGCAACCAGACCCACATTCTACCAACAAAGGTCAACTGGCGGCCAGACCCACATTCTACCAACAAAAGTCAACTGGCGGCCAGACCCACATTCTACCAACAAAAGTCAACTGGCAACCAGACCCACATTCTACCAACAAAGGTCAACTGGCGGCCAGACCCACATTCTACCATCAATGCGATGTTAAAGGTTTTCAGAATATTAAAAAAAAGTGGCTATAGCAGGTCTACATGCTTCAACAATAATCCTTCACCTTGTTTTTTTAGAGACTTCGTTTCAGGGAAATAGCAAATATTGCTAATTGTTTACACATAATGAGAAGAATAATGACATGCACTACTTCCATAATGGAGTGGGAGATTCCATCAGCTATAATTATTGGAAGTTATTAGACATGACAAGCAATTTCTCCGATTTATTTTCATTCTAGCACTAAACGCTATTCATTTAAGAGACGTTAGCAGAGTGCTTTACCAAGTCAAGTCTTTAGGCCAATTAACGGCTGTCGGCATTGATTTTAGATTATTTATTAGGAGTAGCAATTATCTAAGCAAAGTGCTGTAAAAGCTCAATAATAGCAGAACAGGGCATGAAGACTCCAGCATATCTTAGGTACGCCATCTTGTAATAGTGTTCATCTCAAGAGGTAAAATGTCTCAAAATGGCAGATTAAGTCCACTTAGAAATGAGTTACAGGCTGTAAAATGAGTTACAGGCTGGGGCGGCAGGTAGCTTAGTGGTTAAGAGCGTTGTGCCAGTAACCGAAAGGTCGCTGGTTCTAATCCCCGAACCGACTAGGTGAAAAATCTGTCGATGTGCCCTTGAGCAAGGCACTTAACCCTAATTGCTCCTGTAAGTCGCTCTGGATAAGAGCGTCTGCTAAATGACTAAAATGTAAAATGTAAATGTAAAAAAAGTATACGTTTTTTTATTTTTTTATTAAGTGCTTACATCTCAGCTCTTTCATATGAGTCCTTTGTGAATGATTAGGGGATCCACATTGTCTCCACCCTTATCCAGGTATAAAGGTGGCAGCTATGGTGGATTCTAACGGCTATGGTGGATTCTAATAGCAGTCTAGTCGATGTTCTCCCAATCAAAAGCCAACCGCTGAAAAAGTTAACTTACCATTTTTCGTTTTTGTGATTTGAGGTCCTCCAATTTTTCATCTGAAAAAAATAAAAAAAAATTGGCTGATTACACCAAATGGAAAGCAGCATGTCATGATGAGGCAGTCTAAATAAAGCTTTAAATCACATACTGTTTCTTTCTGTTCTTCTTTTAAAAAGAGCGATCAGCCCCTTTCGAAGGAGCCATACACTGTGGAAAGAACAATTAGATCAACAGGGGGCTAAGCAACTAACTACAAATAGACACGGCGATCTCTTTCTTGAGAAATATCTATACTTACAATAGTGGAAATACTACGAATGGAAGGGCCAATATGACCTTTCCAATCGTCTGTTCAGGGAGGTACCAGAGATACACAATTACGCTGGCCATCAGGTAGAGAAGAGATGAGTACAGCAGTAGCCTCCACAGCCATAGCTTCAACTGTCTTTGATACAGTTCTCCACATTCCTCACCAGTGTGTATATCCTGTAAATAAAACATTTTCCAAGAATATTATAAATAAAAAAAAGACACATTAAAGATAGCCTAACTCCCGCTCTCTAGAATGACAAAAGAAGTTTCGTATTCCACAATTCTCACTAAAATGGAACTTTTAGTTAGCCCAACATAACCCTATTGATACATATAATAATACTGTACATTGTGGATAGTAAATAAACAACCAACAAAAAGCCACATCAATTCAATAGCAGAGTTCGATCCTGGAGCAACATCATAGGACTTCTCCACCACCCCCCCCCCCACGGTAAACTTGACAAAAGCCTATTTATTTATTGTCAGGGTGCACCTTTTTATTAAGCGGGGAAGAAAAACACCCTTGGTTCTTCGTGTGATTAACCACACCACCAAAATATCAGTTGGACAGCGTAGCCCTATGCTCTGCTGGTGCTAGGAAACACGCAGCCGTCAGTCTTCAGTGACCTCAAGCTCGAGATGGGCTGCAAAGTGTAACCAGGTCAATCTCTAGAGCGACATCCCAAATTACTCTTGATCAACACCATCTTGAGGACGTGTAGCCTAACAAAAATGTGACACAAAAGCTAAAAAAAAAGCATAAACACGTACCTTATCAATTCCTTCCAAAACCTCTACAGTTGTTGGCTTAGTCTGTCAAAAGAACAAGTTAAATATATCAGAGAATGAAGACTTGCTTTGAGTTCAGTTTTAAGAATGCTGGGTACTTTCCATAGGCTACAACTAGCAGAGTATCGGCCTATTCTCTGGAATTGCAAAAAAGTATATATACAGTGCGTTCAGAAAGTATTCATACCCCTTGACTTATTCCATATTTTGTTGTGTTAGAGCCTGAATTCAAAATCACCATACCCCATAATGAGAAAGTGAAAACATGTTCAGACATGTTTGCTAATTTATTGAACATGAAATACAGAAATCTCTTATTTACATAAGTATTCACAACCCTGAGTCAATACATGTTACAATCACCTTTGGTAGCGATTACAGCTGTAAGTCTTTCTGGGTAAGTCTAAGAGATATTTCAGCTTTTAATTTAATTCGTAAAAAATAAACAAATCTAAAAACATAATTCCAATTTGACATTATAGAGTAGTGCGTGTAGACCAGGGACTAAAAATGTAATAGTTTTTTGCCCTCTCTCAATCTACACACAATACCCCATAATGACAAAGCAAAAACAGGTTCAGAAATGTTTGCAACTGTATTAAAAAATAAAAACGGAAATATCACATTTACATAGGTATTCAGACCCTTTACTCAGTACTTTGTTGAAGCACCTTTGGCAGCGATTACAGCCTCGAGTCTTCTTGGGTATGACGCTACAAGCTTGAGACACCTGTGTTTGGGGAGTTTCTCCCATTCTTCTCTGCAGATCCTCTCAAGCTGTCAGGTTGGATGGGGAGTGTCGCTGCACTGCGATTTTCAAGTCTGTCCAGAGATGTTCGATCGGGTTCAAGTCCGGGCTCTGGCTGGGCCACTCAAGGACATTCAGAGACTTGTCCCGAAGCCACTCCTGTGTTGTCTTGGCTGTGTGCTTAGGGTCGTTGTCCTGTTGGAAGGTGAACCTTCGCCCCCAGTCTGAGGTCCTGAGTGCTCCAGAGCAGGTTTTCATCAAAGATCTCTCTGTACTTTGCTCCATTCATTTTTCCCTCGATCCTGGACTAGTCTCCAAGTCCCTGCTGCTGAAAAACATACCCACAGCATGATGCTGCCACCACACTTCACTGTAGGGATGGTGCCAGGTTTCCTCCAGACGTAATGCTTGGCATTCAGGCCAAAGAGTTCAATCTTGGTTTCATCAGACCATAAAATCTTGTTTCTCATGGTCTGAGGGTCTTTAGGTGCCTTTTGGCTAACTCCAAGCAGACTGTCATGTGCTTTTTACTGAGGAGTGGCTTCCGTCTGACCTCTCTACCATAAAGGCCTGATTGGTGGAGTGCTGCATAGAAGGTTGTCCTTCTGGAAGGTTCTCCCATCTCCACAGAGGAACTCTAGAGCTCTGTCAGAGTGACCATCAGGTTCTTGGTCACCTCCCTGACCAAGGCCCTTCTCCCCCGATTATTCAGTTTGGCCGGGCGGCCAGCTCTTGAAAGAGTCTTGGTGGTTCCAAACTTCTTCCATTTAAGAATGATGGAGGCCACTGTGTTCTTGGGGACCTTCAATGCTGCAGAAATGTTTTGGTACCCTTCCCCTGATCTGTGCCTCGACACAATCCTGTCTTGGAGCTCTACGGGCAATTGTGCATATGGAAAATTTGGGGGATATTCAAATCAAATGTTATTTGTCACATACACGTGTTTAGCAGATGTTATTGCAGGTGTAGCGAAATGCTTGTGCTTCTAGCTCAGACAGTGCAGTAATATCTAACAATTTCACAACATATACCCAATACACACAAATCTAGTAAGGAATGGAATTTAAGAATATTCCATAAACATTAAAGTGACTAGTGTTCCATTTCTTCAAGTGGCCAGTGATTTCAATAGGCAGCAGCAGCAGCCTCTAATGTGCTAGTGATGGCTATTTAACAGTCTGGATGGCCTTGAGATAGAAGCTGTTTTTCATTCTCTCGGTCCCAGCTTTGATGCACCTGTACTGACCTCGCCTTCTGGATGATAGCGGGGTGAACAGGCAGTGGCTCATGAAACTAACACTTTACATGTTGCATTTATATATTTGTGTTACATACATACACATACATACAAATATTAATAAATATAATATGCCATTTAGCAGACGCTTTTATCCAAAGCGACTTACAGTCATGCGTGCATACATTTTTGTGTATGGGTGGTCCCGGGGATCGAACCCACTACCTTGGCGTTATAAGCGCCGTGCTCTACCAGCTGAGCTACAGAGGACCACCCTAAATAAATGTTCAGCATTGGTAAAACGTTTTCAGTGTAAACTTAAATGACTAAACCCAGATTTAAAAGTATGTGGAAAAGATAATGGACCTATATTTATTTCGGGATAAGATCTTTGAAAACTAACAAATCACCAAAATAAAAACTATGGGTGGCCCCGGGAATAAAACCCACAACCCTGGCGGTGCAAGGGCCATGCTCCACCAACAACCATACTGGACCTCTAACTGAACATAGGTTATGCAATACATACCCTAAACCGGGATATTATAACCCCCATGTTGAGGTCCGAATAAAGTCAGTGGAAAATCTCTCCACCTGTTGACAAAAGTGGTGTTAGCTAATCTCAGTATACATTACTATTAAAACAAAAGATAAAAAATTAATAAATAAATAGGTCATTTAGCAGACGCTCTTATCCAGAGCGACTTACAGGAGCAATTAGGGTTAAGTGCCTTGCTCAAGGGCACAGACAGATTTTTCACCTAGTCGGCTCGGGGATTAGAACCAGCGACCTTTCGGTTACTGGCACAACACTCTTAACCACTAAGCTACCTGCCACCCACAGATGACCAACCCATTCTTGTGCAAGGAAGTTAGTTTTGATAATACTGCATGTTTGGGTCCAGCTACTGACACTAAATGAGTGTGGGACTCAAGACCATAACCGTAGCTACCGCGAAAGCATTATTGATTGACACATGACATAACTACATTAGCTAGCTAACCCCAAAGTGGGTACCATGATGCATGTTCACCAATTGACTTGGCAAGGATTTAGCTATCAAAACTTATGTCGTTTATGATATGAAAAGGAGCACGCAACAGTTTGATGCGTGTCCACAAAGTCACACTTTGATAATATGGACCGTGTTGGCTTGCTAGCTAAGCCTCCAATACGTTCCTTGAAACAAGATCCACCACTGACTTTTGAACTTCGCTTGACCACAGCGTGTTACTGAGCAAAGGTAGCGTTTGTTAAATTTAATGATCATACTAAAATTGGTTTTACGGTGCCATTCACATTGTGTAGAAAAACAATAAAATTAACACTGTGCCACTGTCTACCAAACGTGTGCATGAAGTAGCTTATAGCTAGCTAACCTTGTTAGCTATCTAGCTGGCTAACTAGCAAACCAACTTAGTTAAATAGCTAACGTTCGGTAGCTACGGTAACTAACTTGGGCTAGTAGGATGGGCAGAAAAGTGTTCAACGTCAAGCGACTGTAAACTTGCAAATCAATTTGACCTTCTTGCAGAGAAAAGGGGCAAACTGACGACTAAATTTAACAACCAAACTGTCGTCTGACAAGTTCTAGCAAGGCTAGCCGGACAACATTCTTTAGTTTCATGCAACTTTACGGTAGAACTCCAGCCACTATCTAGCTAGTCACTTCATCGGAAAAGCGATTCAATATAATGGAACACAAAACAAGTCTACTAGCGTTTACAACTCATTTTTAAGCCATTTACCTGGACAGTATTTCAGTCCGAAGTTCCTCTCAGACAGAAACTCAACTACCTCTATGTTGGTTATATCAGGCAGAAGACGAGGCGGGGCCGTCACGAGTTACCACAGCCACAAAGTCATATACCCCCGCCTATTTCTACAATTTATCTTCTTAAAATGTGATTTTAAACCTAATCTTAACTGTAACCTTTAACCACATTGCTAACCTTATGCCTAACACTGACCTTAAATGAAGACCAAAAAGTGCAGTTCTGTTTTCATGATTTTTTTACGAAACAGCGACCCACTTTTGACGTCAGAAGCTGCGCATACGTGGAACGTTTGTCCCTAAGCGCAGATCCAGTTTCGGTTTAGTTTTTTCCTCGACTTGGTTTGATATTGGGTTGGAAAATAAAAATGCTGGTCCCAGATCAACCTCTGTCTCCACATAATACCACATATCAGCTCATGACGGTGGTATAAAAAAACATGGCGGGAATGGAAGAGGCGTTCTTATTACACTTCAGTGGGAGAAGGTTGTCTCGTTCGTTACTTTGTAGCAAACTCGTAATTGCTCCTCCAAACATTGTAACATGTTGCCGTATGAGCATGTTGTACTAAGAGCAAAGGAGTTGGACCCAACGTTGCTGTTATGTTCATAACAACATTGTTACAATGCAACTTGCCTTTGGACGCCAGAAAAAAAGTGGGCTAATTTGGCGACATACTCGGCTGTCACCACACCAGCACTAATCAATTAAAAAAATAAACATTTTAATCATTTAGCAGACACTCTTACACAGAGCGACTTACAGTTAGTGAGTGAATACATTTTTCATACTGCCCCCCCCCCGTGGGAATCGAACCCACAACCCTGGCGTTGCAAGCGCCATGCTCTACCAACTGATCTATAGGAGGCCTACAATCAGTCCAGAAAGATGCAAAAATACATTTGAATAGTTAACATGGTCTACGGTCTACTTTCTAAATAGTCTACTTTCTAAATAGTTTACATGGTTAACAGTATAATTTCTAAATAGTTTACAAGGTTAACAGTATAATTTCTGAATAGTTTACATGGTTAACAGTATAATTTCTGAATAGTTTACATGGTTAACAGTATCATTTCTGAATAGTTTACATGGTTAACAGTATCATTTCTGAATAGTTTACATGGTTAACAGTATAATTTCTGAATAGTTTACATGGTTAACAGTATCATTTCTGAATAGTTTACATGGTTAACAGTATCATTTCTGAATAGTTTACATGGTTAACAGTATAATTTCTGAATAGTTTACATGATCTAGGCATGTCTACTTTCTAAATAGTTTACACATGGTTTAGGGAAGGGATTATCAACTAGATTCAGCTGCTGGAAGATTTTTTTCTGGAGCAGCCAGGTCATAATTAGGCAATAAGGCCCGAGGGGGTGTGGTATATTGCCAATATACCACATCTGTTCTTAGCAGAAGCAAGGCGTAGTGCCTGGATACAGCCCTTAGCCGTGGTAAATTGGCAATATACCACAAACCCCCAAGGTGCCTTATTGCTATTATAAACTGGTTACCAACGTAATTAGAGCAGTACAAAATAAATGTTTTGTCATACCATTGGTATAAGGTCTGATATACCATGGCTTTCGGCCAATCAGCATTCAGGGCTCGAAACACCCAGTTTATAATTATAAACCCTAATCCTAATTACGTTGGTAACCAGTTTATAATAGCAATAAGGCACCTCTGGGGTTTGTGATATATTGCCAATATACCACGGCTAAGGGTTGTGTCCTAGCACTCCGCGTTGTGTAGTACATAAGAACAGCCCTTAACCTTGGTATATTGGCCATAAACCACACCCGCTCGGGCCTTATTGATTAAATAATTTGTAGATTGGAAATTGACTGCAAGAAGCCAAACAGCTATAATGTTTGACTAAAACATAATATTTTCAAACCTTGCTTACATTTGTATACAATCACCTGTCTCTCTATTATGCGTGGGAATACTTGGGAACAGATTTCTTAAATTAAAATCACTTGGAGCTGATCTCCAGGTGTTTTTACAGTCTTTTGTGTCCAACAGTGAAAATTCCCAAAAATAGTTTTTGCTCAAATAAAATCACCCCCAGCCGGCAGTTGGGGAACCATGGTTTCTGGGAAATGACTGATATTCCTGTCATTTGTCCTTCAGGATATATTCAGGATGTATTTCTCAACACAACGTGACATGCATACACATGCAGCCTTAGGCCTACTTCGGGATGTTCTTCATTAATCTGAACCTGAAATGGATGGGAATGACTGAGAAGTTGTGACTTTATTTGAATTTCCCATATGGGTAGCCTAAATAATTTTACATCTATCTTTTGCAAGAGTGGTGCAGGCCTATTGTTTATTCACTTCCATTTTAAAGTGGCCACTGACCATGAAAATCGAAACAAATTGTATTTGTTCTATGCGCCGAATACAACAGGTGTAGACTTTACCGTGAAATGCTTCCTTACGAGCCCTTAACCAACAATGCAGAGTTTAAAAGTAAGACAAATTTGCTATAAAAAAAAAGGAATAAAAAATGAAACTATACATTATACAAGGAGTACCAGTACTGAGTCAATGGGCAGGGGTACCAGGTAGTAATGAGACTATATACAAGGAGTACCAGTACTGAGTCAATGGGCAGGGGTACCAGGTAGTAATGAGACTATATACAAGGAGTACCAGTACTGAGTCAATGGGAAGGGGTACCAGGTAGTAATGAGACTATATACAAGGAGTACCAGTACTGAGTCAATGTGCAGGGGTACCAGGTAGTAATGAGACTATATACGTTTTAGTAATTTAGCAGACACTCTTATCCAGAGCAATTAGGGTTAAGTGCCTTGCTCAAGGGCACATCGACAGATTTTTCACCTAGTCGGCTCGGGGATTAGAACCAGCGACCTTTCGGTTACTGGAAAAACGCTCTTAACCACTAAGCTACCAGTACTGAGTCAATGTGCAGGGGTACGAGGTAGTAATGAGACTATATACAAGGAGTACCAGTACAGAGTCAATGTGCAGGGGTACGAGGTAGTAATGAGACTATATACAAGGAGTACCAGTACTGAGTCAATGTGCAGGGGTACCAGGTAGTAATGAGACTATATACAAGGAGTACCAGTACTGAGTCAATGTGCAGGGGTACGAGGTACATGTGGGTAGGCGTAAAAGTTACTAGGCAATCAGGATATATAATAAACAGAGTAGAAGCGGCACATGTGAAAGTGTGTCTATGTGTGAGTGTGTGTGGTGTCAATATGCATGTGTGTGTGTTTTGTGTGTGTGAGCGTATGTAGTTGTTTGTAGTCTGTGTGTGTATGTGTGTGTTGGAGTGTCAGTGTAGTATGTGTGTGTGTGTGTGTGTGTGGGGGGGGGTAGAGTCCAGTGAACGTGCATATAGCCGGTGCAAGAGAGTCAGTGCAAATAAAAAGGGGGTCAATGCAAATAGTCAGGGTAGCCATTTGATTAACAGTTCAGCAGTCTTATGGCTTGGGGGTAGAAGCTGTTCAGGAGCTTTTTGGTCCCAGACTTGGTGCTCCGGTACCGCTTGCCGTGCGGTAGCAGAGAGAACAGTCTATGACTTGGGTGGCTGGAGTCTTTGACAATTTTTAGGGCCTTTCTCTGACACCGCCTGGTATAGAGGTCCTGGATGGCAGGGAGCTCGGCCCCAATTATGTACGCACTACCCTCTATAGTGCCTTAAGATCGGATGCCAAGCAGTTTCCATACCAGGCGGTGATGAAGCCAGTCAAGATGCTCTCAATGGTGCAGCTGTAGAACTTTTTGAGGATCTGAGGGCCGAATCTTTTCAGCCTCCTGAGGGGGAAGAGGCATTGTCGTGCCCTCTTCACGACTGTGTTGGTGTGTTTGGACCATGATAGGTCCTTAGCGATGTGGACACTGAGAAACTTGAACCTTTCGAAAAGTCCCATGATTATGATTCAAATAATATACACTTTTATACCAGCATTCCAAAGCAATTTTCAATCAGCAGCATGTATTTTTCAACACTGCAGAGAAATGTGTAGATACGTGAAGTAATGGGTTATTCCAAAGAAAAGCATATTACTTTTATAGTAGCCTAATCACATGGTCCTACCAAATGGAGTGCAGTGTGCAACATCAATAACAAAAAACATACTATTATATATCAATTATGTTTCATGTCCCCTGAAACAGGTTTGGGCCTTAGATAAAGAGTTACTTCCTGCCACCCCATCAACAATCAACTCCATAAGATGGAAACAAGACTGAGGTTTGAGGTCTTGGTTTCATTGGGTAAATTTGCTTTCCTTCGGATTAATGATCTGTGCGTTTTGCTGCAAAGTCAGAAAGATGTGCTCTGTTTATAAGAAGAACTAGTTGTTTAACATATCCAATACTGGCTGCTTGAATTGGAGATACAGAAATATATTCAATTTTAAATTAAAACTGCCTTCTCAGGAAAATCCTAAACTAAGCTTCTTAATGGCATATTGAATAATACAAATCAGATAGTATGGGTTCTGGTTGCTGATTGGCTGAAACAGCATTTCAGCCGTTTTTTATATCAGACAATATACCATGGTATGACGCAAAAATACTTGTTTACTGTTCTTTTTTTGGTTGCTAACCCGTTTATAATAGCAATAAGGCACCTCGAGGGTTTATGGTATAAGACCATTACACCGTAACCACACCCCCTTGGGCCTTATTACTTAAATAAATGGCACTGTACAATTACATGATGTGATTGACAATAGCCACTACTTTCACCCCTTGTGTATATTGATGAGAAACGGTAGAGACCCGTCCGTTTCAACACTGGTCAGCTCCTCTTTCATTTCGTTGCAGATAGTTATGTTCAAGCAATAGTGAATGTAATGTTCCTGCTATTGTCATTATAATCACGCACGTCACAAGTTCATTTCACCATGAGTTTTCTAAAAGAGCACAGCCTTTGTTTTTATTTTGTTCATGTAATCAATGTTGCCTCATTCTTATGTGCTCTGTATTATTCTTGAGGACACTTCTACGGCAACTATCCTGGACTGAGAGGCTCATGGGCTATATGTGAATCCTGAAGACAGGTGTATCCAATAAGCTGTGTGAAGTTGATTAGGCCACACTGAATTGGCTACAGTACAAATATTCAAGTGCAAGGATAGTTTCTTTATTTAAATCAAATGGATTTCTAAATACGTTTATGGAGAGAAAAAAAGTGTAATGTTGATTGCGTGAACACACTTGAAACGCAAACCTGAGATGAATGCTAATAAAGGCATGTCCTTTACAAAAAGAACAATAACAGTATAACCTAATATTGCCGAACGCGCGTTTAGTGCTGGCGGTAGAAGAATATGGTCGTGTTAACAGTGCTTTGTGGATCATGCCACTTTAATAGTATCCAGCAAGAAAGACCGTGCAAGAATTGATATTTAATCCAACGAAAGCAATTTCCAAAGATAATTGCGAACATGTTTCAATACATATTCATGTAAAACATATTTTTTTTTTTTTACGAGAGACCGATTTACATGCTTATATTGATTGAGGGGATGACCTGCTATTCAAAATGTTATTTGAGAACTATCAAAATGCGTAAAATTGCAAATTGCCAGGCTTGAATCTGAATTAATACCTCATTCATCATCATTATGGGCTGATAAGATAATTTAACAATTTCATTCTGTCTTAATGAGCTATAGCTAAATTAATGTCATGTAATATATGAAAGTAACATTTGAACAGAAGCGTTCATTTGAGACAAACAGGGGTGGAGACAATTTTTCTTCAGTAGCCTAATAATCGCATAAATCTCCCCGTCAGACTACGCTCTGTTCGAATACCATTTGTGGAGTTTTGGCGTACTGGCAGATGTGCCAACATAAATCGGAGGACAAACGTAGTCCATAGATTAGCACTAAACACTACTATTGGCAATATTGCGGTAAACAATTGTGTCTTTTTGAAAGCCATGATTGGCCTACAATTATACATTTAGCCTGCATGGCAAATATTACATTTTAGTCATTTAGAGCGACTTACAGTTAGGTGAGTGCAAACATTTTTCATACTGCCCCCCCCCCCCGTGGGAAACGAACCCACAACCCTGGCGTTGCAAACGCCATGCTCTACCAACTGAGCTACAAATATGGCGACATCTGGCACGTCATTAGACTGTTTACAGCATCAGACTGAAATAAGAACAATATGATGACAGAGAAGGCTCTCCAAAATCGGATTAAATCAAGTTGACAAGTGTATGTTTATGTGAGGTCATGTTTGTATATGAGTTGGACGCCAAAATGCAAAATGATAACAACATGTCGATTTTCTGTTATTTAGATACGTCTATATTACTATGGTTATAGACGTCTATATAACCACGCTATGATAACCAAATTATTATCAGAAGTCTCAGTACTGATGCTGGAGGCAATAGATGGAGCAGTTTTGTCCGTTTCTTATTTTGTATCTCCACCTTAACGGTGGAGTGTTTTGGCCCCACTTACTCGCTGTAGTTTAGGTTTTTAGTCCTCCCGCAGCAGCTGTCACCCTGCATTACTCGCAGTCAGCTAAATGAAACATTATTCTAAACATATGCGTCGTAATCAGGTCGGTCACACTTACAAGAACACCCGTTAATAAGGCAATCAATCACTCTGGAACAAGCGAGTTTGTTCTGTAACAGATCATAAACAGTGTGTAATGAAGAATTGGAGGTTAGCATGACGCGCTGATCAGATAGTCAATGTAAAAAAAAAAAAATGCGATGAATGTCAGTAAATGTAGTTTTCATGTCTTTTCTATAAAATCTTCAATTTACAACAAGCAGTTCGATTACCCAGAAAATACAGTCAATTAGATAGGGGTGGTTGGACAGTAGTGGCAGGAACATCAGACTTTGTATTTCTATCACTGGTGGACATTTAATTAATGTTTTAATTATTGTTTTTCTATTAGCACCGAAAGAAATAAAATATACAATATATTAAACAACCCTCAGATTCATTTTCTTGTCAAAATCAATTCGGTGGAAGGTGACAGACAGTTTTCTGCGTTTTATGAGGAATTATTTTTTTCAGTCTGCACATTGGATACAAAACTGATCGTGTTATTGTGGGCAATGTTTTTTTCCTCTGTCTTTTCCTGATTGCACCTCCATCTAACTCAATGCGTTTGTTGTATGGTTTGGAACCCTCGCCCTGGGAAACATGGCGATATATCACGCCCAAATCTGCTGCCTTAATCCTATTTCTTTAATGGGGACGTAAAAAAAAAAGCAATTTATCTCAAAGTCCCTTTGGGGCACTCTGGTATATATTTAACCAACTGTAATTAATGACAGTATCAGCTTGTATTATTTAGAGGTAATGTCAAAATAATGGTACATTTTAGGGTCAGAATGACCTGTGATAGCAGTCTTCATATTTCCAATAGTTTTCTGCATCGTTTTAATTAATGCCAGACAGACTTTCCGCAGAGAAATAGTGTCAGTGTACCCAAGTAGCCGACCCGGTATGACCCTGCTTCATAAACGCTACAGATAGAGTTTCCCTATTGATAAAAAATGTAAATACATAAAGTGCATAATAGACTTAATATGAATATTTCTTATTTCAATGCAAACATATTGCACCAAATGGAAATACATAATATCCATAACCAATGATGATGCTAGTATTACCAATGATGATCTCACTTTTGTCATGCCTCTTCAAACCTGTGATGTTGACAGTAATGTCTACATGTATTCATATTATGTATAATCAATATCTGAACAAAGATAAGAAATTGTTTGACGATTTTTTAAAATATTTATTTCCCAAGAACAAACATCATCGATAAATAACATGATTTACATTTGATATTGCACATTTTTCTCAAGTTAAAATATGTAAATTCATACAGTTGGTAATATTTTAAATACAGATATATATTGTACAGACCCATGTATCTCAGAGACCCTGGGGACATGGGGCAATACACTAGTATTTCATTATTTATATCCTTTAAACAGGTTTCAGTTGTCGTTTATCAGCCCTTGGAAGCCTTTTTTTCAATGTAGTACAAAATGTACTCTCACCTTTTACATGTATGGACTTCTAACATGTATTCTGCATGACTTAAGACTTATTTGGTTTGTAGTTGCCATAGAACCATGTTTCCTTTACAATAGCGTTGATGGTGATATAAGCGTGTATGATCTCCAGTGTATACGATTTAAATTGAATAAACATTCAACAAGTCACATACATTATTAAAAAAAAAAATATATATATATATATATATATATTAAGAAATGTAATTTACACGTCATGGGTCATTTTCCAATCCACAGCGGTCAATATTTTGGTTTCAAACTATTTTAACGAAATGTATGCTGAGTGAAGGAGGCCCTATTGGGAGAGGATGGAAATACCGGTCCATATTGAATGAGGTTGCTCTATAATAATAATAATATGCCATTTAGCAGACGCTTTTATCCAAAGCGACTTACAGACATGTGTGTATTCATTTTTACGTATGGGTGGTCCCGGGGATCGAACCCACTACCCTGGCGTTACAAGCGCCATGCTCTACCAATTGAGCTACAGAGGACCACATATAACATCAGCAATGTAAGAACGGAAATATAACAGGAAAAGTGTAAGGGCGTTCGTCCAACTTCAAACTGAAACGAACATTGGCTCTAAGGAGTATTATATATTTTTTAAACCTTCACAGGTAAGGAATATCACATTTTATCCTGTACAATCTATGCACCAAGAACAATGTTGTATGTTCCAAGTCTTTTATCTGTCATGCTTAATGACTTCCCTTAGGGGGATAATTAGCACTTGACAGCGGTTCAAAGAACGAAGAACTTTCTTACTTTTCTGCATTCAAAGGAGGTCCATGAAGGTACACGATTGGCAATTTTCGACAAAATCCTCTATTCCTAACATCATAATTGACAAGTTAGAAGCGGTGCAAAATTCTATGCACCTTACTTGAAGATAAGGAATATCCCTCGAGCTGTACCGATTTTACAGGAAGGTTCTTATACAGTAGTAGTTGTTGTGGCACATATTGTAAATATGATTCTCACCATAACCTACATTAATAACGAAACCACACGTAAAAATATTTCAAAGAGAAAAGTAATGCCCGACATTGATTTGATAAATGCAGATAACAAGACCAAATTGCTTACTTTTACAGTGCTTTAAGTTAATACCAAAATATAACTGGGAATTTTGAAAAATGTATCGTAGAATTAATGAAGATAATTGATGAAAATATATTGATATAAATGGATAAATCACGAATTTAGGATGTGGCTTGATTTAGATATTTTTGTGTTCATTGACATTGATTTGAAATTAAGAATCAAGAATAGAAAATGAAAATAACAATTGTTTTAATTAATGACGATCAATAAACATTTAGTTAGTCATTCAGTCGATGCACTAACGACCATTAGGACTAATTAATAACCAAGTACCGTGGGCCTATCACGGAATTAGATAGTCATTTCTAGGTTTTAAGGCACATGAATCCAGTTGTGAATGAAGAAAAATAAAGCATCATCACCACCGCACTAACAAAATAGTCCTTTAAATTTAGCACTTACCAATGTTAACACTTTTGGCTTCTTTGTTTTAAATGCTAATTATGTTAATTGTTTTGAAATTACATTTATTTGTCCCCCAAATATTGGAGTCGTAGATGTAGGCCTATGTATAAACTAATAGCAAAGCAGAAAACAGGAGGAACTGCACTTGATTTAGAAGTTCCGGTGATGAAGTTATCTGTTTAGTGAAGATTCCTCTCTTTCATCTGGTGATGGAACCGAGGTTTTGCTCAGGACAGCGGCAGAATACGGCAAAAATCCACTTTCGGATCTCTGCCCGGATGCGGTGCAGGTGAAGTCAGTGTTGCTACTTCTGGAGCCTAGCGCGCTGGCCGCCTGGCTGCTGTGACAACTGAGGCACGAGCATGGCCCAGTGGCGGATGGCGCGCTGACAGCAGCTGCACATGCTGCTGCCGCTGCTGCTGATGCTGCCGCAGAGCTATTGAGGCCTGCGGGTGACTGATAAAGTCCTGGGTGCCTGAAGCCACAGAGAAGCTCTGGTCGTGAGTAAGGATGGGAGAGTGCACGGAAAGTATCGAGAGGGCGAATGGAGGTAGCGAAAGGTGACGATGCAGCACCAGACGCGGCTGCGGCTGCTGTGACACCAACATGCGGGTAATAGTGCAGAGGCATGTGGGAATGGAAAGGGTATGGTAGACTTCCGGTGGCTGCCGCGTGCGTCATCATGTAGGTGTAAAAGTTTGGATCTGCTGGATGGGGCCAAGACATCGCCAAACGTTGCCTCTTGTCCTTCATCCGCCTGTTCTGGAACCATACCTACAAACAGAGAATCATCATTCATGTTTACATTCGGACCTTATTAAATCCATCCACCTACTGCGTAAACATTGCTAATGCAAGTTTTATAAAAATTAAGAGTTTAAAACGAACAGGCCAATATATATATATATATATGTATTTGTGAATAGTTATTTTTAGGGACTCTTAAACAAATCAGCAAGTTGAACAAATTAATTCCAAAGAAATGCCTCTTATAGTAACTTTTTAGATTAATTCATTCATTTTACATTCATTCATTCATTTCACATTCATTTATTCATTTCAGATTCATTCATTCATTTCAGATTCATTTATTCATTTCAGATGCACTCACTCATTCATTCATTCATTTCAGATAAATTTCTGGAATAGATTCGAGTAGACCATTGTCTTGCTCACATAGTGAATTATACCAAACGGATTCGTTTCTAGGTTTTCTCTCTCTCTCTGTGTGTGTGTGTGTGTGTGTGTGCGCGCGTGCGTGTGTGTTTCGATGCATGCATGTTGACCAGCGTGTGTTTTAGTGGTGTGTGTAATATAATTATATCCTATATATTCCTAACTATTTGTGGTGTAGCCTACGTAATGTATATATTACGCACGAATGTATGCATATAACAGAACATAGGCCTACCTTTATTGTAGTTTCAGGTAGATTCAGGGATGCAGCCAGTTCACATCTTCTTGGTCTTGAGACATAATTTTCCCTGTAAAACTCTTTCTCCAATCTTCCTATTTGTTCTCTGGTGAATGCAGTCCGGTACCTTCTCACCTGATCCGCATTTGACATGTTTGAACACATTCCATTGCCGTTAAAATTGGAAAGGGAGGATGAATTTGTGTTGGAGCCTCCAGAATTATTGTCAGAAAAACCTTTAGGAAAGAAATATGCAAAGATTATTCGATAATCTCATGTAAGCTTTATAGGCAATGTTGCTGTGTATATTGGCTATTATATATTCTTATGATATCACATGAGATGATACCTATAGGCTAAATAATACATAATTTTTGTAGCAATAGCTGTGAAATATTTCAAAATCAAAGACACATTAATTCTTTATTCGTTTTTATTATTATTATTAGGCCTATTATTATTATTATTATTTATAAAATTGTTATTTTTATTATAATATTGGTATTGTTATCCGTTTTAAGATATCAAATACATTTATCTTTCATGTTTTATTTATATCATTACATTTGAGGTCCAAGTGAATATTACCTTTGTTGTTGTTGTTGTTTTCCTTGTGTTGGCTCGGGGAGCGATGCGATGGGCATCCCACCTCCACGTCACTGTTCATGTCTGAGTCTTGAGAAACTTCAGAGTATAAGTGGATTGTCTTTCTGCTTTCTGATGATGAAATCTCCGCTGATGAGGTGTTCTCGCTGCTGTGGTGGGTACCGAAAAGACTGTCCATTTCGAACTTTCCTTTGGTTGGAATATCCCCGAGACTTCCATGAAGCGAGGCGGAAGTTATTCGCGGGCTTACTCGACCACTGTGCTGAGAATTTTCGAGGGCCTCCAACACTGAATTTCCGGCGGAGTCTGACAGGTTTGAGAGCCTTTTGCCAGACACGGGACCGTGCAGACCTCTCTCCATCAGAACCATCTCTTTTCTTCTCCTCTCCATCATTAAGCCTTGTAGAAGAAGAAAAAAACAATTCCCAGGTCTGGTGCTCCGATGAGTTGTGACCGAGCTAATCCGCATTCAGATCAGCAACTGTCTCTAAATAATATAACAGCTTTTTATGAGAGAGACATAAAAATAAATAGAATGCCAATGCGAGCAACGAATGACGGTTCTAAATGTCTCGTGAATCCTTTTTTAGCCCAAAATGTAAAGGTGCGCGTGACGCTGCTCGAATGATCATGTATTGTAACAGGTGTATAAGCAAATAAACATGAGATGGCTTTCAGTTGATGATGGAGGCGGCCTACGGTCAGACGAATATATATCCATGTGGAGCGGAAGAGGAGAAGTGAGGAGTGGAGTGTGTGTCCCCGGATTGATCTGAGTCTGCTTTAGATTGCTCTTGGGTTTGGCCTCGGGTGAAATTGACAGTCTGATTAATAAACATTTCCCGCTTCTTTTAGGAACATCATTATGCTTTGATTCTCTATTGTTTTTCCCTTCTGTTCTCTCTTCCCTTCCGTCTGTTTCTATTTTATCCATCGATCATTTCACCGAGGCATTTTCCAATGATACATTATTACTGAAATAGGTATTTTGTGAGATCCATTTAACAGCATTAAAACGGCATTTAACAACATTCTTATGATAATTTGAAGTTGTCTTTAGCATTTTTGTCATGTTTGTGTTCTACACTGCACACTCGTAAAACACATTTTGAGAGCATCATTATATTATATCTATAATTTAAACCATTTATGTCAGATACAGTATGGTGTAACCAATGCCATAATAATGCTTGTGATGTTGGCAGTTTCGGTTATTATTAGTAGCCAATTATCTCCATTGCTTCTAGAACAGTACTGGGATTTAGAATGAATAACAATGAATAAGAAATTATACCTAGCGAATACTTTTTCCACTTTCTTTTTCCATTTTCAAGCCTGGAATAATGATGTTTAATTGAGCTCAATCAAACTCCTCCTGATGAAATAGGACCTATTTTTACACAGGTTTGAAGTTGTATTATAATCAGACCTGTATTGTATATTATTTAGAACTATACTACCGGTATCTCAAATGTATAGGTTACACAGATTGCAATCACCTTGTTTTTTCTGTTATCAAATATTGTGATATTAATATTGTGATGAGTTAGTAGCATGTCTCCCGATGTGTTGCTTCTACATCGTTTAGGCATAATGAACTATAAGGTCTATTGTAATATTGTTTGGAACACTCGATTTAATATTTATAATACAGCGAGGTAATGTCAGATTTAGAGGGAGAATGGCTTCTAATGGTAAGGTTTACGGTGAATGCATCGTGTATTCGGTGGCAGAATGTAACACACTGGCGAGGAACGTCGTGTATGCGTCCTTTGGCGCCCCCAAGAGTTTCCCTGGTTTATCACAATGCCTGAGCGTTGAGATGTTTCATTTTCTGTGAGTCGGAAGGCCATCCTGTGATGAACAATACTATATCTATATAGCCTGAAGTTTATGTGATCTCTCATCACTGCTAAAATCATCTAGCCTATTGGTCTCAGAGCATTTCATATTATTCTGTACGTAAATCCGAGACACTCCATTTAGTATGATATGTTACGTTTCGTATGGTATGTATTAATTTGTGGATGTCCATCACCCATTTCGTATCATATGTTACGAATTTGCAAAACATACAATATGTTACGAATTTGCAAAACATACAATATGTTTGCAAATTTGCCAAACATATGATGTGTTAGGAATTCTAGCTATGTGGCTAACGTTAGCTAGCTTGCTAACATTAGCTAGGCTAAGGGTTAGGGTTAAGTTTAGGAGTTAGGTTAAAGGGTTAAGGTTAGGGAAAGGGCTAGCTAAAAGGGTTAAGGTTAGGGTTAGGGGAAGGGTTAGCTAACATGCTAAGTAATTGCAAAGTAGCTAAAAAGTAGTAAGTAGTTGAAAAGTTGCTAATTAGCTAAAATTTGCCGTGATGAGATTCGAACTCACAACCTTTGGGTTGCTAGAGGATCACGTTAAGGGCTTTATTACAGAATAAAAACTCCTCAGCGTTTGCTTGCCAGCTATGCCTATTGTAGCGACCACAGTAACTTCTTCAGACAGACAACTTTACTAGGACGAGTTTAGATTCAAATATAGGCTTCCCACTGGGCAAAAACTGGTTGAATCAATGTTGTTTCCACGTCATTTCAACCAAACAAATCAATGTGATGAAGTTGAATCAACGTGGAAAACTGATTGGATTTGCAAAAAGTCATCAAGGGCATTTCGTCTTTTAAGCTAAATCCAATGACATGGTGAAATGTTTTGTTGATTTCATGTTGAATTCACGTTAGTTGAAAACTAGATGCTGAACTGATGTCTGTGCCCAGTGGGTACTTGCTGATGTCAAGCTCTTTCCAAAAGCCTTCTCTGATGAAGCAAGCTAATTGACACAAGTTGTTTGCTTAGCTACCCTCACATAGCCTATCTGAAATTAGATGATGTTTAGCCTACTGACCATGAAAAGCATGCAGTTACTTGCTGTATAACTATGATGTAGAGCAAGAAAATGTAAATGCTCTTCAAGAGGTGATCATATTACAACCAAATAGTTGTAACATTGATTTGACAATCCCTTGAGAATGGGATGCAGTTGTCAACGGTTTTAGTGTAGCTGGAGGTCTCCTTGCCCCCCAGAGAGTAGGGTGTGATTGCGGCCCACTATTTGGGCATTCCTGCATCTGTAGGAACCCCTCTTTATACTTCTATTGGTCCATTTTTAAGCTAGGACTCCGGTAAACAGGCGGGAGCGACACTCCAGTCCAGTTAGTGGCGGTAATGCACCTTCAAAGTTGGTTTGCCAACTGCCATATAAAATCCACAGAAGAAGAATACACCCCCCCCCCCCCCCCCCCGCAGAGCACTGCTTTCCCGCAGTTTTGTTAATGACGGCGACGGCAGGTGCGCGGCAGGCGGAGGCGAAGGACACTGTGTGCTAGGTAACTAGCTAGCTAGGACTACGTTACACAGGCGGGAGGCAGGGGCGAAACTGGTAGCTAGCTAGCTACAGTAGGACACCGGTAGACAGTGTCCTTCGCCCCCCCCGGCCTGGCGAGGGCTTCTGTGTCCCGAGGATCCCGGATAGCAAGGACCGGCAAGGGTGTCTGTGTGCCGAGGATCCCGGATAGCAAGGACCGGCAAGGGCGTCTGTGTCCCGAGGATCCCAGATAGCAAAGGACTGGCAAGGGCGTCTGTGTCCCGAGGATCCCGGATAGCAAGGACCGGCAAGGGCGTCTGTGTCCCAAGGATCCCGGATAGCAAAGGACCGGCAAGGGCGTCTGTGTCCCGAGGATGCCGGATAGCAAGGACCGGCAAGGGCGTCTGTGTCCCGAGGATGCCGGATAGCAAAGGACTGGCAAGGGCGTCTGTGTCCCGAGGATCCCGGATAGCAAGGACCGTTTATTTATTACATCACTTCACAGCGTTCATGAGGAGAGGAGCGGGTATATCTGTTACATCTACTATCTAACACATCAACAGATTACAATTTCAAGCTAAAACATTGCACATTAATTATACTACAATGATGGCATAGCCTAAACAAAAAACTTTGATAAAACTTTTATTTTATTTCCTTTTTGACCCATATTTTATTTGCATATACAATCAGGGGAAGATGCAGGAACGGCCGAATTGTGGGCCACTATCACACACGCTATCACACACGCTATCACACACGCTATCACACACGCTATCACACACGCTATCACACACGTTATCACACACGCTATCACACACTATTGCCCCCAGAAAGCAAATCGAACAATCTGCACTATAGCTCCACTATTTAAGTTGCGTTGCTTTGCCATAGTATTACAAAGAAAATAAGAATCAATTAAATGTTTTTTTTGTTTAGTTTTTTACAGGACAAATCTGAAAGGGGCACGTGCCCCTGTGCCCCGTATTGGCATGATGCCTCTGAATGTGACGTTGTACCTGCTACACAGTGCATTATGTTTTGAGAGCAGAGAGGAGCACAGGGGAAGAGTGCCTCTATTCTGTTTTTTCTACTGTACTGTACCATATTTGTCGATGACATGTAAGTACAATAGCTTTGGTCCAGTTTTTCGCGAGTACTCATTAAATTGTTGCTAAATTATCCTCTAATTCAGGGATCATCAACTAGATTCGGCCGCGGGCTGATTTTTTTCTTGAGCGGATGGTCAGGGGGCCGGAACATAATTACAAATAATTTGTAGACTGCAAATTGACTTCGAGAAGCCCAAACAGATATAACCTTTGACTAAAACATAATCATTTCAAACCTTCCTTACATTTGTATACGATCACATATATCTCCCTATTATGCGTGGGAATACTTTGGAACAGATTTCCAAAATTAAAATCACTTGGAGCTGATTTTCCTGGTGTTTTTACAAACTTTTGTCCAAAAAAAGAAAAAGAAATTGGCTCAGAAAACGGGGGACCTTGCTCTAATCACACAAGTTTATTTTGTTTACATTGTGAACATAGTCAATGTAGCTAGCTAGCTAGTATAATAACCAGTGGTGTAGAGTCTAGGCAATATGCAACCAAAATCAACTTCATTTCAAGTCACAAGACAGAATGAATGCGCGAATCAGCCATCGAGAATTGAAACTCGGCAAATCTTCAGCGTGGACGCTGCCATTGGATGTGACGCAACACAGGCAGTATAGCAGCTTTTTCATTGATTTCAAAGGAAGCATTTCCTCTGGCTGATGGCAATGCCGGACGCCCGATGGCGTATACACTTGTTGTATTTGGCGCATGTGACAAATAACATTACATTTTTTTATTTGATACAATACCTACTTTTTATTTTATTTGATACAATACCTACTTTTTTGGCCATGAACTCACATGCATACGGAATCTGTAATAGCCTACATAACATCTAGCTAATAGACCTACATATGCACCTTTGGATGGAGTTTGGTATAATTGAGAAAGGAAGGGGAGATATAAGGGTTGAGAGAAAGGTGGAGCTTGACCAGGGGTTTATGTGTTTAAAATAAATATTTTACAGTTGCGGTGGGTTAAGAATAGCCTATGCGACATCATAGGCTGCCTTCTTAAATATTTGGAATGGGAATTACTGCATTCGTTAAACAAACATAAACATCAGGGATGTCTTTGGGGATGTCTTGAGAAAGATAAAGTGGACTAGCTCGGCCATTGGAATTAGAATTCTGTTCTGTGGGCTAAACAATGAACAATGGCCGAATTCTAATATGACAAATCGTGGGTTGACCCTTCGCTAAACCCCGCCCCAGAATTTTGCCTATCCAATTGCAGCGCTCCAATGGATAGCCGCAACTGTTGTCGAGTCCAACACCTAGGACAAGCTCAGGTCGCATGAAATCTAGTGACAAAAATAGCTGTAATTTTGTCAGTAAAAAAAAAACATGTAGGTCTTGTCATGTGTTTTCCACTTATGATGCATGAAAATACTATTATGTCACCTGATATAGGCTACTATAGCTGTCGTTTGTCAGTAAAAGCCGTAGGCTTTTGTAGGCTATTCCCGAAAAGGGCCAACAATACTTAAATATAAAAATAATGTATTTATGAAATATATGAAACAATTAGTATCATTATTGGTTGATTCATATTATGTAGTGTTTGAATTCATACTTATATCTAAATACAGTGAGGGAAAAAAGTATTTGATCCCCTGCTGATTTTGTACGTTTGCCCACTGACAAAGACATGTCTATAATTTTTATGGTAGGTTTATTTGAACAGTGAGAGACAGAATAACAACAAAAAATGTTATAAATTGATTTGCATTTTAATGAGGGAAATAAGTACTTGACCCCTCTGCAAAACATGACTTAGTACTTGGTGGCAAAACCCTTGTTGGCAATCACAGAGGTCAGACGTTTCTTGTAGTTGGCCACCAGGTTTGCACACATCTCAGGAGGGATTTTGTCCCACTCCTCTTTGCAGATCTTCTCCAAGTCATTAAGGTTTCGAGGCTGACGTTTGGCAACTCGAACCTTCAGCTCCCTCCACAGATTTTCTATGGGACTAAGGTCTGGAGACTGGCTAGGCCACTCCAGGACCTTTATGTGCTTCTTCTTGAGCCACTCCTTTGTTGCCTTGGCCGTGTGTTTTGGGTCATTGTCATGCTGGAATACCCATCCACAACCCATTTTCAATGCCCTGGCTGTGGGAAGGAGGTTCTCACCCAAGATTTGACAGTACATGGCCCCGTCCATCGTCCCTTTGATGTGGTGAACTTGGCCTGTCCCCTTAGCAGAAAAACACCCCCAAAGCATAATGTTTCCACCTCCATGTTTGATGGTGGGGATGGTGTTCTTGGGGTCATAGGCAGCATTTCTCCTCCTCTAAACACGGCGAGTTGAGTTGATGCCAAAGACCTTGATTTTAGTCTCATCTGACCACAACACTTTCACCCAGTTCTCCTCTGAATCATTCAGATGTTCAATGGCAAATTTCAGACGGGCCTGTATATGTGCTTTCTTGAGCAGGGGGACCTTGCGGGCGCTGCAGGATTTCAGTCCTTCACGGCGTAGTGTGTTACCAATTGTTTTCTTGGTGACTATGGTCCCAGCTGCCTTGAGATCATTGACAAGATCCTCCCGTGTAGTTCTGGGCTGATTCCTCACCATTCTCATGATCATTGCAACTCCACAAGGTGAGATCTTGCATGGAGCCCCAGGCCGAGGGAGATTGAGTTATTTTGTGTTTCTTCCATTTGCGAATAATCGCACCAACTGTTATCACCTTCTCATCAAGCTGCTTGGCGATGGTCTTGTAGCCCATTCCAGCCTTGTGTAGGTCTACAATCTTGTCCCTGACATCCTTGGAGAGCTCTTTGGTCTTGGCCATGGTGGAGAGTTTGGAATCTGATTGATTGATTCTGTGGACAGGTGTCTTTTATACAGGTAACAAGCTGAGATTAGGAGCACTCCCTTTAAGAGTGTGCTCGTAATCTCAGCTTGTTACCTGTATTAAAGACACCTGGGAGCCAGAAAACTTTCTGATTGAGAGGGGGTCTAATACTTATTTCCCTCATTAAAATGCAAATCAATTTATAACATTTTTGACATGCGTTTGTCTGGATTTTTTGGTTGTTATTCTGTCTCTCACTGTTCAAATAAACCTACCATTAAAATGATAGACTGATCATTTCTTTGTCAGTGGGCAAATGTACAAAATCAGCAGGGGATCAATACTTTTTTCCCCTCACTGTATACCACACCTGTCAGGTGGGTGGATTAACTTCCCTCAGGTTTTACAACAGTGTGCAGTCTGTCAACAAACTTTTAAGACACCCGTTTGAGTAGAAGTCAAATATAAAAAAGCAGGTTGTAGAGCACAAATTGATTGTCTGGTTATGTTTTCCGGCTTTTCAAATTGTACTCGTTAGGAAGTCATTTAAGCCTACAGATGTAGAACTTGCTTTCGACTGTGGTGGATACTCAGCTACTGAAGTCTCCACAATTGATGAATCACTTCTCAATGTAAACCGATAGAGCCATCTAGTGATAACTTGCTGCCATTGCAGGCTGCCACCCTTTTAGACAATCGATACGAAGGTTTACTCTGTTCACTAGCTTCAACAGAATCTTCAAATGCAAGCATTGTGCCCCAAACTGTACTCACAACGAAAGATTACACTCTCTGGACACCGAATGAGTCGACCTTAGGAATTCAACTAGTTATGAATGTATAAGAACGCATATTCTGTGTGTGCCACTGTTATTGCTATTGTTATTTATTAAAAATAAGAAACAGAAATAACTTATTTACATAACTATTCAGACCCTTTGCCATGAGACTCGAAATTGAGCTCAGGTGCATCCTGTTTCCATTGATCATCCTTGAGATGTTTCTACAACTTGATTGGAGTCCACCTGTGGTCAAGTCAATTGATTGGACATGATTTGGAAAGGCCACACATGTCTATATAAGGTCCCACAGTTGACAGTGCATGTCAGAGCAAAAACCAAGTCATGAGGTCGAATGAATTGTCCGTAGAGCGCCAAGACAGGATTGTGTCGAGGCACAGATCTGGGGAAGGGTACCAAAAAATGTCTGCAGCATTGAAGGTCCCCAAGAACACAGTGGCCTCCATCATTCTTAAATGGAAGAAGTTTGGGACCACCAAGACTCTTCCTAGAGCTGGCTGCCCGGCCAAACTGAGCAATCGGGGGAGAAGGGCCTTGGTCAGGGAGGTGACCAAGAACCCGATGGTCACTCTGACAGAGCTCTGGAGTTCCTCAGTGGAGATAGGAGAACCTTCCAGAAGGACAAGCATTTCTGCAGCACTCCACCAATCAGGCCTTTATGGTAGAGTGGCCTGACGGAAGACACTCCTCAATAAAAGGCACATGACAGTCCGCTTGGAGTTTGCCAAAAGGCATCTAAAGACTCTCAGACAATGAGAAACAAGATTATCTGGTCTGATGCAACCAAAATGGAACTCTTTGGCCTGAATGCCAAGTGTATGGTGAAGCATGGTGGTGGCGGCATCATGCTGTGGGGATGTTTTTCAGCGGCAGGGACTGGGAGACTAGTCAGGATCGAGGGAAAGTACAGAGAGATCCTTGATGAAAACCTGCTCCAGAGCACTCAGGACCTCAGACTGGTGCGAAGGTTCACCTTCCAACAGGACAACAACCCTAAGCACACAGCCAAGACAACGCAGGAGTGGCTTCAGGACAAGTCTCTGAATGTCCTTGAGTGGCCCAGCCAGAGCCCGGACTTGAACCCGATCAAACATCTCTGGAGAGACCTGAAAATAGCTGTACAGCGACGCTCCCCATCCAACGTGACAGAGCTTGAGAGGATCTGCAGAGAAGAATGGGAGAAACTCCCCAAATACAGGTGTGCCAAGCTTGTAGCTTCATACACAAGAAGGCTCGAGGCTGTAATCGCTGCCAAAGGTGCTTCAACAAAGTACTGAATAAAGGGTCTGAATACTTATGTAAATGTATATTTCCATTTGTTATTTTTAATAAATGTGCAAACATTTCTAAAAACCTGTTTTTTCTTTGTCATTATGGGGTATTGTGTGTAGATTGATGAGGAAAAAAACGATTTAATCCATTTTAGAATAAGGCTGTAATGTAACAAAATGTGGAAAACGTGACGGGGTCAGAATACTTTCTGAATGCACTGTAGCAGAGTAAGGCCTTACTAGAGTTTCTACTGAAATTGCACATTGCCTAAATTCAATTCTAAGACTTAGGCTAATTTAAACAATGTTTGGATTATTGATTCTATAGTGACATCTATGCCAATGGATGTATAAGGATTAAATAATTGTTTAAAACGACAATATTCTAGGACTAACATATTTGAATAGTGGTAGACTCCTATTCCAATCAAATGCTAGCAGGATGGTTTGTGTATTCCCAGCGGAAAAAACGATCCCCAATAGCCACTTTAAAATATTGTTAGTGGTAAAAATGTGTATATGTGAATGTGATCATCGTATAGTTTGTCCCATGCAACAATCATTCATTGTTTTTAACACGAAGTTAAAAAGGTGTTGATTCCTATATTGCTAAATCATAGAATTATTTTGAATATACCATAGTGACGTTTCTCATTACAATCGCATGTAACTAGTTTGATATACATATTTTAACCCTCCCGTTGTCCCAGGGTCATACTTTAAAGAAAGTATCACTGCCTCCTTCTCACAAATGATCCAAAAAATATAAAAATTAAATAAAGTTGGTTCAACACAGTGGCGGGTCATTTTGACCCTAGGACAACGGGAGGGTTAAAGAATAACTAATGAAGTCGATACAAAGCATGCCACAGTTTTCAAATGTGCTATTCGTAGCTGCTTCCCACGTTTAACAAGTACCTATGTTTATTCACATTTTCAGACAATAACCTTTTTTTTCTGTTCTAATTTTCTGTTGATTTGTTCAGTTCAGGATGTATTTTACCCGTGAAAATGAATAGGCTGTTTCAGTAGTTGGTTGCAGTTCAGATAGGTTCACCCGTGGGAAAGTCTTGCCGAAGTTGGCAACGAAAACGTTATAGCCTAAGTTAAACTGTATATATGCAGTTAACTAAAAGCTGTCAGTGATGAATAAAATAGGCTTTAATACATTTGTTGACAATACAAAACCATTGTTATGAAGACACGTTCTGATTCTATAGGGCTAAGCATAGGCCTATTTGATATTCAAATGTCTTGCAGTTTTTACGTTTTATAGTTTTGGAAACCTGAGTATTATATATTTAACATGTTCCTTATTTTACTAATATTCTTGCCAAAAACAAAACCACAATAGCCTTGTACTTAGATTATCCATTATCCATATTGTATGTGCATGTCACGTGAAAGCAACCGAACAACCACGTTTAGTTGTGACAGTTCTGTAATCAGTCAACCAAAAGATAATGACTTGTTTTGTCTTCATCCTTGGTTTGGTTTCACACGCTGCACTGCACAACGTTGTCGATCTGAGAGGACAGTGGGGAGGTTTTCATGGAGAGAAGTTGCTGTTCGTTCAAACTAAAATGGAGGGCTTGGGAGATAATATCCCCTCTGTCCATCGCAGTTTTTATTAATCTGCTCCCGGCTCTCACCCAAGCCAATCTGCTTCAGGAGTAACGGTATACACAATTTAGGTCAAACCAAAACTCTCTTGGCTCAGAATCTCTTAAACCATATGCAACTCTTTCTACAGCCGCCACAAATCCATCACTCCATTTTGGCTGTCATTTGGGGAGTAGTTGCTTAGCTTGCAAAATCTCTGACAGTCATATATTCCAACAGGGAGTAATGAAATGAATTTCCCAGGCGTCCCGATCCTCTATCTGGATTCTCCACAGATAAACCAATGCATTTCTTCTTTCTTTTTTTTTGTTGTTCCTACACACTGCAGTAAAATGCAGTCGAGACTGAAAGATGTTGGTGATGTTTACCAAGGCTACCCAAGAATCCATGGATATCTTGATGTATGTGTTGTAACCAGGGCTGGTCCTGGAGATCCGAGGCATGAACGTGTTTTACCTATCGAGGACTATCAGCAATGGATATGGGCTAATAGTTGGAGCAGTCCACGGTATTATGCCAGAAAACAGACCCAGGCCCTCGCAATTCTGCAAGTCATCTCTCACAAGTCGGTTATATCTTCTTTGACCTCTTCTTTGAACTATTATTTCACCCACTTATAATGCTTTAGTACTTTTTAATTGAAATGAGTTTTGCCCACCCAAGGGTTTCAGAAGAATTAATAAACACAGTATTTGGCCTGAAAACACACAATACCACACTATTAACTGAAAATTACGTTGGTGGTAATATCATGGCAAAATAGTTTTCCTCTTCTCGAAACATGAACTTTCTTCTTGTTCCATACTTGTGTAGAGGAAACAGTAATGAAGCAGCCCGATGTCAGCACTTTATACAGACGTGGGAGAAATAAACTACAGAACTTGTACGAGAGTACACCATTGGCAAGTTTATTACCAAGGAGAACAGACTACGGATAGCTTCTTCCACCAAGGAGAACAGACTATGAATAGCTTCTTCCACCAACCTGTCTGAGAGACAAGTAACACTATGGTTTCAAAATCGTCGTGTCAAAGACAAGAAGCTTGTAAAAGTGAGAGAGGTTGAAACTTTCTCTTGATTTGTTAATCGAGCCCTTTACGAAATGCTGAATTATTATTATTATTATTATTATTATTATTATTATTATTATTATTATTATTATTATTATTAATATTATTATGTATGAGTCCCTCATTATTTTCGCAGGTATTAGTCTCACATTATTTTGGTAAATCTTTATATTCATGTGTTGTAATCTCTAACTAACTGACAGATTGAGACACTGTCTATTGTTTATATTAAATCATATATTTCTGAGATGTTTTTGTTGTTATTGTTGTTGAAATTTTAGGCCTTGGTTATGGTTGGGTTATTCAGGCCAAATTTCAAGTATATTGTAATAATATCATATCGCCTAGATTTATTTAGAAGATGGGTCTACATTTGGAGTCGGTTTCCCCAGAAAAATACTAAAAAACATTCTCAATGGAGTATCTCCATTAAAAGTGCCATTTAGTCCAGGAATAGGCTTCATCTGTGTCCGGGAAACCGCCCCTTAAAGTCTATTGACACATTTGTTTGTTTTTTCATGGATGGGTATGGGTCTACTTGAATGCGTGACCACACATTTACAATTACGCAAATTTGTTTTCATAAGGTAACGTTTGGTCAAAGCAAAGAGGGTATGATTGGGTGAATAAAATACAATTGTTCAGACAATCAATGTTTTTTTTTCTTCATATTTCTAAGGCATATAAAGTTCTTAAACATTAATTTGGTACTTTTTGCGATGTGGCTGTGAAGGCCTACTGGCACTTAGGCCCACTTATGTCAACATTTTAGTTGTGTGATCAATCAATCTAATCTATAAATCTAAACATGTTCATAATCTTTGTTTATGAAAATGTTATTACATTTTTCTTTCTGACCTTATAATACATTTAGAGACTATGATCTCATCACAGGAATGAATAATAAAATGGCAACTATTCATGGCCTGTTTCGCCATCTACTGGATTCAGCACGCAATTGCTCTACAAGAGGCACTTACTTTTCGAAAAACACAATTGAAATACATTTATATTGCCAATAAAATGATCAGAGTTGATTGAAAATTGTTCTATTCTATATTCAGAAAAATCATAATCGGTTTGGTGACGTTTTCTATGAAAATGTACAAAACCTACAGAAAACAACAAGAGTTCATATAAAACACACGCCTGAGTTTAAGTTTTAGGGTTGTTGGCTATTATCTTACTAGTGATCAACCCACATCAAAAGTTGTATACATTATCTTTTCTAGAAAGGCGATCAGAGGCAATTTATTTGTTTTAACAAGTGAACAATCGCCTTTAGAAAGAAACCACACTAAACATGTAGCCAGTCTCCTTGGACTTGTTTTTGCTCAGTCTGAGTTCTCTGGACTTTGACCTTGAACTATACGGATATTGCATGCTTTCAGTAAGTAAAACGTTGGCTTTTGCAATATGAATATAACATATTTTGGTGCATAGTTTTCTGTGTATCAATGGCTCAAATAATGTCGTTTTAAGGTACTCTTAAGTTTACTAGACTCGTAAAAGATGAGAAGCCAGGCTGTCGCCTTGCTTTCCGGAGACGGAGGGTTTAGAATTCTCGTTTTCTCCCGTCCGAGGAACCAGTCTAGATTTGCTGGGGAAACTAAAGGAGAACGTAAAATGACTAATCGAGATATGTCAAGGGCCAGTATGAAAAAAAAGTGTTGAGAGAAGGCTATGCTAATATCGATATTATAGAAATCAGGAACCTAGTAATTTATGTTGTGAAATGGATTTAAAAAACATAGCAACTGGATTAGACTACATATATAATATATTTATAACCAGGGTTTGCTAATAAAACATATCAAAAGGGGACATTTCTTTACTATATATGTCAAGAGATAGTACTATTTAAAAGTGTGAAGGAAAAAATACGTTGGTGTAATTGAATAAAAAATTAACCATAGCCATAGGCCCAAAAGTATTTTTAAGATGGCGCAAAATGTAGGATGAATAGAAGTAGGCCTATCATATCTATTTTCTTCCAATATAGTTATTCGTTTGTTATCATATTGTGGTCTTATTGAGAAGCAATTAATTTAAAGGTATGCAAGACTACCGTGTTGTTTGACCATTGCAGGTTTATGTTTCTATATACTTAATCCAATAATGCATTAATTTATATACGGCTTATAAAATAGTGACAGTAGTGGGGAATCACAATTTCTCGAATCCGAAAACTATGTTCAGTTGTTTGAGGTATATGTAGGCCTATATCCATGATTTGTGAATAGAGGAAGAATACGATTTAGGATTTATGTAATACTCAACGTTTGTCAGTAGGATTGGCTAGTATTGTTGCATTGACATTGTATGAGCAATAATACAGCATAGGCTTTATGGAGGTGGTTGTTGGACTTGTAGCAACCATAACCTTATGCCAATGACTTGTGAGCCGTTTAGTAAGTGTTAGGAATAGTTTTCACAGCAAACCATCATCCATGTTAATGTTGGTTCTTTTATCGAAATGTTTGTTTTTACACTGCTGCCTTATACTTTTAGCAAAATCTTAGTCACTTGGCATATGATAGACCTAAGTAAACCTAGCTATATTCTCTCTTAACATATTTTGTGTAAATGACATTGTTTTGCACTGAACACTGAACATACACTGAACATACACAAAAAAAAAAAAAAAAAATGTATGCACACATGACTGTAAGTCGCTTTGGATAAAAGCGTCTGCTAAATGGCATATTATTATATTATTATTATTATTATAAACATATATTTTGTTTCAATTATAACAATAATTGGTAGGCCATAGCTAACTAGCAGCAATGCCTTATAATAATAGGAATAATCTCTTGGCATTGAAAACGATCTCTTCGATTTCAATTTATCCATCTAACCAACACCTTTCAGTTTGAAAAATGAAATTTCATTTACATTAATTTGTATTTTTCTCTTAACATCACATTACCTTATGGAATATATTTCCTTGCAGTATTAAGGCCAAGTGTGGGACTGAACAACATGTTTTGCATATCACGTGACACTGCGTTAACAAATCAACAATTCCTTTCCCTTTATTATTTAGGAGTCGCTAAAAGGGTTGTAAGAAGCGTTTGAGAGAGCTCCATGAAAATGTGTGAGCGAAATCTTCTGAATTCTGGCTATGTTGGTTCTCTGAATTGTCCTACCCCGGAGTCGTTGTATTTTTCCAACTTGCGGAGCAATGGAGCTCATCTCTCCGGGCTGCATCAGATTTCCTACAACAGGCGAGAGGTGTGCTCGCTCCCGTGGACTTCCCCAAGTTCGTGCACATCACCGCCTCAGAGCCGCGCCTTCAGTGGCTACTCTCCGCGGTTTCTACCCAATTCAGTGCCTGTAAATACTAATCCCAACGACCACAACAAGGGACCACTTGACGAGTCCAGTAAATACTACTTTCAGGATGTAAACCACAACCCAGAACAACCTGCTAGACACGCGCAGGCCTTTTCTGGTGAACATGGACTTATCAGTTCCGACAGCTCGAAATATGAATTTTCGAACTTGGACAGCCGGTCACGTAATTCCGGTGTACAACACGAACTGAATTACGCCAACCAGGCAATTGCCGCCGGCATCAAGCAGTCGGCCAATTCAATTGCCCGAATTCAACCATCTTCAAGTAATGAATGTGCCAGAGCGTCTTTTTCTGATGGTAAGCATCTAATGGTTTTTGTTATTTTTTAATTAAACTGTTCTGTATGTCTAGACTATGTATTTCATAATTTAACAACTTCACCTCCAAATCATAGTTCTTGTTATATTTGATGTTAACCCAATGATAATTGGAGGCCATGCCTGCTTCTGGATTCTTCAGCATGTCATGTTTTTTTTTTTTACCAAGAGATCCACAAGTTGCTAAGGACCGTTTTTTTTTTCATTTCTCCAGGTGCACCCTTGTGCTCGTCACACGTGAAACTGAGAAAGAAGAGAAAACCATACACAAAGCCACAGCTTGCTGATCTTGAGAACGAATTCACGATGAACGAATTCATAAACAGGCAAAAACGGAAGGAACTATCTGACAGACTGGACTTGAGTGATCAACAAGTCAAAATATGGTTTCAGAACCGCAGAATGAAGAAGAAGAGGCTGGTGACGCGTGAGCATGCGTTCTCCATGTACTGAGGGCCTTGGGTCTTGAAAGTGAACTCGTATGGATTCTGTTCAGACAAGCGCCACCACTTCAAACCTCAAATCCTATTTATTTACAGAAAGTCACGTATTAAAACTTGTGTTTTTGTAAAGCATGCAATTTAGGTTAGTACGATACATATATAATTATTTTGTTTAATTACCCACTTAGTATTTCTGAGCGTATAACTCAGTGATAAGGTACGCTCTTAGAAAAAAAGGGGTTTATTGTGGTTCTATATAGAAACAAATTATGATATTATTATTTTTTTGCACTCACTAACTGTAGGTCGCTCTGGATAAGAGCGTCTGCTAAATGACTCAAATGTAAATGTGAATGCTTATGGGTTCCATTTATGAAGCAAGCGATATAACTCTTTTTGGTTCCATATGGAACCTTTTTTTCTAAGAGTGTATAACATTGTCAATGTATGATTGTTGACATTTTTAAATATAGGTATGCGATCGTTTATTTTTCTGCATTATCAAAATGAATGTTGTTTATAATTTAATCTCAGAAGGCTACATGTATAAATTATGTAGGCTACGTATTGTATTGACGAAAAAAATGTATATATTATAGGGTTAGAAATGTAAATTGCACATATCTGTGGAGTGGACCAGTCAGGCCTGCCTAAAATCAAACTAGGCCTACAGGAATTGCTCGTCCAAGCTCAAGTTCGTTTATGTCGGTGGAATAATGAACCATGAAAAAGTGTTTGGGATTATTTTTTTTAAAGTGTTTGCATGTCTATCGTATGGCTATCTATTTCAACACAATAAATGTATTTTTGCCTTATTTTTTTTTTAAATGTATGCGTAATCATAGTCTAAAAGGCCTTCCGCAGTTGACGCTGCAATCGAATGTGAGCATTTGGGTAAACTATAACATTCTCTCTACATTAAAGCTATAGCATTCTCTCTACATTAAAGCTATAGCATTATCTCTACATTAAAGCTATAGCATTATCTCTACATTAAAGCTATAGCATTATCTCTACATTAAAGCTATAGCATTATCTCTACATTAAAGCTATAGCATTATCTCTACATTAAAGCTATAGCATTATCTCTACATTAAAGCTATAGCATTATCTCTACATTAAAGCTATAGCATTATCTCTACATTAAAGATATAGCATTATCTCTACATTAAAGCTATAGCATTATCTCTACATTAAAGCTATAGCATTATCTCTACATTAAAGCTATAGCATTATCTCTACATTAAAGTAAAACTGCCTGATGAGTAGGCCTCATTAGAACCGTTTATTGGCACAATGTTAGTATCATGTGTGAAATCGGCATAGCCCTTATCTAGAAAAGTTTAATATTTACATAAATTCATACAATTCCATGACGACTAGTGTGTGTTATGCACACGTGTACATTTGTGTAGACATTTGAGGCTACATGAACTGCTCAAAATGCCACGCTAACACGTGTGGTCCACGCTATTTAATCATATCTGTCAAGCACGTACACGTTGACTAATATTTACTGCATTGTGATGACTATTCCACTTCCTGCTGCGACGATTATACATTTGAATGATCTAGTTGATCAAGTGGCACATAAACACAAATAGGCTATTCCTAAATAGACCTACGGGAATTTACTACTTACTGAATATAGCTCTCACTCCTTAGCCTATATGATCTTTACCGTTTTGTTTGCTAGTAAACATTTAGTACCTTACAAATTGAATTCATTGATTGTTCAATTTAGAAATGGTTATCTGGTTTTGGAGGGACTGGTTTGTAGGATATATTTTCATCTTTGGTATGTGGGGCGGCAGGTTAGCAGCGTTGGGCCAGTAACCGAAAGGTCGCTGGTTCGAATCCCCTAAGTGAAAAATATGTCGATGTGCCCTTGAGCAAGGCACTTAACCCTAATTTCTCCTGTAAATCGCTGTAGATAAGAGCTGTCTGCTAAATGACTGAAATGTATAGGCTATAATTGTTTGAAAAAAGTTATAATTATTACCAAAGTAAGCACACACGCACTTAAAATACTTTTTCGGAATGGTCTAGCTTGAGAATGTTTAATGGTCCGTTATTTACCTCATGACCCTGAAATGATATTTGCTGGTTTACAATCCAATTATCTGAGAGAATCAGGGGAATGGTATTTTTATGAGATCTCTGCTAGAAGACGTCTGCTCATGCTCTACAGATATGCTGGCGCCAAAACAAAGTTATGGTCAAGTCAGTATGTCCTCTTAAAAAATACGTACTCTAACTTTAACCAGATAGTACACTGCATTCTCATCATTCAAATTGTTTTATTTTTTTGTGTGCGTTGTGTGGTATTTGTAAGGAATATGTGTATTTGATGACACATCCATGAGACGGGCCTGAAAACAAGGCCTGAAAACAAGGCCTGAAAACAAGGCCCAACTCTCCCATTTTGTCAACAACAACTGTTTTGCATCTTACTCATCTTGGTATTGCCAACCATTTACATTTACATTTACATTTTTGTCATTTAGCAGACGCTCTTATCCAGAGCGACTTACCAACCTGTGTTCATTGCCAATAGCAATTATTTTGCATACGCTACTATTGGTATTATAGGACAAGATATAGTTGTTTTAGTACATGGGTTGCAATAAAACATATATTTCCCCTCTACTATACATTTACATTTTAGTCATTTAGCAGACGCTCTTATCCAGAGCGACTTACAGTTAGTGATTGCATACATTTTTCATACCCCCTGTTGTAATTTACTTTTAGTTTTTTGGACATGCCTTGTGAGTAATTTGTGCGTAATTACTTTTTAACATTGTAGTAGCCCATGTGTGTTTCACGATGTTCTACTGCAATGTTAATTTAAACAATTATAATATAATGGAGTATTTTTCACATGTATTGTGTGGTTAAGATTGGGGATATTTTATTGTAGTACACTATATAGAAAAATAACACGGGCTAAACGCATTTCGGGATGCTTGTCATTACAAAAAAAGATTTTCATTTGGGATTCGTTTTTTTTTTTCTCCAAATAGCAACGCTCAAACATTTGAGACCCAACTGAGGTTATATACAACTATATGAAACAACAATCTATGTGTGTTAGAGGGTCTGAAACTCACGCAAACACACACACACACACACACACACACACACACACACACACACACACACACAAAGAAGTTCTCTAACTTATGTAAGGTATCGGCAAAAAATGTTCATTTTCTACAAAAAAAAAGAACGTATATGTTGAATGAAAGTGCCTTATCTGAGACATTTATGTAGATTTTCCATCTAAGCCTAATCAGTGGAGAACATAATAGAAAGGGAGGCGTTGGGCCCACAATTATAGGCTTAATATGTTAGGGATTCACTATGGTGAATACTATACTATTTACCTCCCTTTCACCTTTTTTTGTGTTATTTAATAGGCCTATATTTATATCCGTAAAGTGCAAATGAAGTAACTTGAAAATTAAGGTAATACAGGCCTATCGTCTAAAATACCGTTGAAAGTGTAGGATAGGATATAGACTATAGGCTACTATGGGTTGAATATCTCTGATACACAAAGTAATCGCCTCCCACCAAAATGTTTCTCCTCCAACAGCTAAAAGATACACTTAAACTAGAACGGGTCCTTTTGTCTGTGCAATAAAACTATTTGAGTGCAGAGGAGTTCGACGTTATCGGTGATTGCTTGGTGCACGTGGTCTCAGACCACAGATGGTCAAAGCCAGCAGAGATGTGTTGTACTTGGCAGTACAAAGTCGTCCTTCAGCCAATTATGCTGATGACGTTTCTCTCTTTTTATTTTTTTTATTTACATTTAGGATGATCTAATCCGAAGAACAACTCATTGCACAAGGATGAGGAAAATGAAGGCTTCTGGATTTGGAGCAAACAGCCAGGTAGCCTATAATTAATAATCATTTTCTGATTTAATTTCCCATGTATCCCTTTGTTAGACCTGGATACCTTTCTGAAATCGGAAAATAAGGACGCTTGGAAACCATAGGCCTATATATGGCCTGGAAAATCAATAAAAGTAAGAAAAGCCTGTAAATATTTCCTTCCACTATCATAATCCTCCTCTGTAAGGAACTTTAATTAACATATTGTCTATCTTTCTTGTTTTTTGTTCTCTTCGTTGTATTTATTTTCTACCTTTCACTTTTTCTCTGTTTTTGGTAGCCGATGTGGATTATACAAATATAATTTTTGTGGAGATGTTTGGCGCGTTTTGTGCATTTTTTTATTTTTTTATTTTTATTTCACCTTTATTTAACCAGGTAAGCCAGTTGATAACAAGTTCTCATTTACAACTGAGACCTGGCCAAGATAAAGCGTATGTATTGTATTGTTGAGGCGCGAGCGTTGAAAAGGTACATTTGTTTCGTCGATCTGTCCAGATTATTACTCGCATAACTTGTGTGTATAGATTTGGATTCGAAGTAAACTGTGCATGAGGAAACATTTTTGCCCTTTAACTTGAACTCTAAGGGTATGTCAACGACAATGTTGTGGACACACCTTCAAATTAGTGGATTCGGTTATTTCAGCCACACCCGTTGCTGACAGGTGTATAAAATCGAGCACACAGCCATGCAATCTCCATAGACAAACATTGGCAGTAGAATGGCCATACTGAAGAGCTCAGTGACTTTCGACGTGGCACCTTCATAGGATGCCACCTTTCCAACAAGTCAGTTTGTCAAATGTCTGCCCTGCTAGAGCTGCCCCGGTCAACTGTAAGTGCTGTTATTGTGAAGTGGAAATGTCTAGGAGCAACAACAACCCAGCCGCAAAGTGGTAGGACACAGAAGCTCACAGAACGGGACCGCCGAGTGCTGAAGCGCGTAGCGCGTAAAGATCGTCTGTCCTCGGTTGCAACACTCACTACCGAGCTTCGACTGGAGTTGTGTAAAGCTCGCCGCCATTGGACTCTGAAGCAGTGGAAACGCGTTCTCTGGAGTGATGAATCACCTTTCACCATCTGGCAGTCCAACTAATGAATCTGGGTTTGGCGGATGTGAGGAGAACGCTACCTGCCCTATTGCATAGTGCCAACTGTAAAGTTTGGTGGAGGAGGAATAATGGTCTGGGGCTGTTTTCCATCGTTCAGGCTAGGCCCCTTAGTTTAAGTGAAGAGAAATCTTAACGCTACAGCATACAATGACATTCTAGACGATTCTGTGCAACAGTTTGGGGAACGCCCTTTCCTGTTTCAGCATGACAATGGCCCGGTGCACAAAGCAAGGTCCATACAGAAATGATTTGTCGAGATCTTTGTGGTAGAACTTGACTGGTATGCAGAGCCCTGACCTCAACCCCATCGAACAGCTTTGGGATGAATTGGAACACCGACTGCGATCCAGACCTAATCGCCCAACATCAGTGCCCGACCTCACTAATGCTCTTGTGGCTGAATGGAAGCAAGTCCCCACAGCAATGTTCCAACATCTAGTGGAAAGCCTTCCCAGAAGAGTGGAGGCTGTAACAGCAGCAAAGGGGGACCAACTCCATATTAATGCCCATAATTTTGGAATGAGATGTTCGACGAGCAAGTGCCCACATCCTGTTGGTCATGTAGTGTACGTGTTAATATATATTAAACTACCATGATGCGTAAATTGCATACTTCGCTAATAGCACGCACATATAGGACACGAAATAAATACCGACAAAGTTGTGCGTTTGCCATTATATAACTCGAATTATGTGAAATATCTCAGGGATTGTTTACTAATGTCTTTATCGCGAGGGCGAGCACAGATGTACACAGGAGTCGTTTCTAAACCCAGGCAACCAATGAACTAACTGTCGTGTGCGCTCGCATGAGTTGCTCTAGTTATTAATGACTGATATTGGTATATAGTAATTCTTTCACCGGATCACATTACAAAATTACCTCAAGAATCAATCAAGATGAATTGCACGTCAGCCTACGTTTCCGATTTTTTCCCCCCTCGCGGATCCTCTCCACACGCCTATGGTGCAATAGATGGACAAAGTTTAACGCACTCGAGCTACAAATTCCTTTCGCTATCGCTAAAGAGAGAAGAGGAGAGATGACGGAGTACGATGAGCGTAACAACTGTGCGTCAAATATGTATTTACCAAGTTGTACATATTACGTTTCATCGCCTGATTTTTCATCATTCTCCTCGTTTTTACCCCAGACTATTTCGTGTCAAAATAATTGGCCTTATTCTTCCAACATAGCTCAAGTCCGACCTGTTCGAGTAGTGGCATTCAGGGACTTTAGACTGGATCACCCAAGCAAATGGCATTACAGGGGCAATTACGCTTCTTACTACTCAACCGACGAGATAATTCACGGAGACTTAATCCAGTCATCGAACAGGGCGGAAATTAAATTCAAAAATGATTCCTTGTACGGCCATCACGGCGGTACGAACTCGCCATGCAATTTATTCACCAATGTCGGTCGAAATGGGGTTCTTCCACAAGGGTTCGATCAGTTCTTCGAGACTGTTAACTCTGAAAAGCCCAACTCTGGGCCTGAACACACAAAACAGAAGACAGACTCCAGTCTCCCCGGAGATGCTGCATGCAATAAACAGACTGCAGACCCAACTGAGGACATAGACGAACATGATTCTTCGATATCAAACTGCCCCGGGGACAAGAACAACAGCCCAAGTAGGTACAAGCATTAAATAGTGTTATAGGAAGTACACTACTTAGTCGGTCCGATTTTATGTGTCCCTTTATAAGCATGCAACGGTTTATGTACCCCAATAAGATTTACGTTACTGTTGTAAAAATATTTACGATGGGAAAGCAGTTTAGGTGAGCCACGCTGCAATACTTCTGATATGTTTTTCTGAATTAAAGTTGTCTGATTCTCTTGCACTGTGTAAATTACAATGTAGCCATGTTTATCAGACTTATTTGTTTATGATAGTGAATTTACAAAGTAACAAAGCAATGATATAACCAGGGGAGGCAGGATATGCTAATATTCGAGATACATTATACATGAATGTGAAGGGATTTTCTTTAGCTGCATAATAATGTTTTACCTATACCGTCGAAACGAACCGTGTAGGACAGACATGGACTCATAGAAAATATTCGTGTGAGTTCCTACGAGCGCACTCGAAAATCTGCTTGTGTGTTTGCCTGTGTGTGTTAGCGGGTGCGCGCGGGAAGGTAATTTTGTTTACTCAGCTAACTTGTTAATTATATGTTCTGTACTGCCACTTGCATTGTACCAACTTTGATCTGAACTGCATTGTGCTACATATGTCTGGTAAAACAAGTGTTTGTCCCGTTTAGGTTCTTCAAAGTCCAGAAAAAAGAGATGCCCCTACTCCAAATACCAGATCCGAGAACTTGAACGAGAATTCTTTTTCAATGTGTACATAAACAAGGAGAAGCGGCTCCAGTTGACAAGGAAGTTAAACCTGACAGATCGACAGGTGAAGATTTGGTTCCAGAACAGAAGAATGAAAGAGAAAAAGCTCAACCGGGACCGACTTCAGTATTTCACTGGAAATCCCTTATTCTGATATTTTGCATTTAGAGGAGCCATAAGTGCTTCACAACAGATTGAAGAAATATTTTTTTTTGAGGGGGGGGGGGGGGGGGGGGGACATCTCACAATCTATACAAACAACAGAAGGTGAAACACCGCACAACAAATCTGAACATTGCAAACAGGCTGGATCTATCTATGCAAGGCTTTTTGTATCTGCCACTTAAATACTTACCTCAATGAACACATGAATCCTGTTATTTAAAATAATATTAAATCCAGTGAATAAATCATCCAGGAGACCTCGACATAATGTTCATTTACATATCTTAATGGTAATTCATAGGCTATTTTTTATTTTACCTTTATTTAACTAGGCAAGTCAGTTAAGAACAAATTCTTATTTAAAATGACGGCCTACACCGGCCAAACCCGGACCAATTGTGCGCCGCCCTATGATACAGCCTAGAATCGAACCAGGCGGTCTGTAGTGACGCCTCAAGCATTGAGATGCAGTGCCTTAGACCACTGCGCCACTCGGGAGCCCATAGCCTATATAGGCCTATATCTTACTTTTGTACTTATTTAAGTTTACACGGCATATTCTTTGGTGGATTCACACACATTGCAGTAAGCGACGAGTACTTTGATTACAGTAATCAATGAGTGTAATAAGTAATTTACAATAGTAGAATTGTGTATGCATTTAATAGACGCATGTTATGTATATTGTGGTATCAAATAAAGTACACATGGCAAATGTGGTTATGCGTTACCTCAAATTATTGCAATCACGATCTCCTTTCGGCTTTGATCAGGATCCACATTTGGCATAGGAAAAAAACCATGCCTAATTTCATACAATTCAACAAGGTTTTTATAATCTCCTATAGGGATGCTCATACCAAAGCAATCGGATATTGATGTTTTTGTAAAGTACTAATGACACGGAAGCTAGTGGTTATATTAATGGACTATACGGCGAATATCCTGTTGTTAGCCTGTTGTAGTCAAGACGCGTTTCTTATTCGCTTCAACTTCAAAGTTTAGACTAGACCTTTTTATTCCCTTTGTGTTGTCTTACACCAAGGCTGTTTACTAAACCTTGAACCGTCTAGACAGCATAATAAATACTAGCTGTAAATGTGTAAATTGGAGGCTATTGGACTCTGGCCACTCCAAATGCGGCCCTACTCCCAAATAGTCGACAGATGCAGTCCTTTCTTACTTGTCAAGCTATTGAATTATAAATGTAGGAAATCTGAATGTATAGGCTATGACCAAATGCATATATGTTTAGTATATATTTTTTATATTTAACTTGAATTGGCATGCCATTAGAACTCCCGTGCGTAAAATGCCTATGTTTGATTTGGTGGATTTACACAGCGGTGTATTTATTTGTAATGTTGTCAATAGCGGACTAACTAGCAAATATTGTTAATTTCATATACAAACGTTCTTTGCTGCCTTTGAACTTCCAGTATAATGTCAAGGTCGTTACCTCTCACCTTTGAAAAAGTAAAGGCGCCGTTTGGCTGATCTCCTTGACAAACGACGCCTTCTGAATAATATCTGCACTGCAGCAGGATTCCAATATGACTGTGAAGCATTGATTTCTCATGTATGAAAAGCAATCAGATCCAGGGATACAGTTTCTTGTTTGAAGTCGATATACCTGTCTCATACACTAACCAATTGAGATGTTGCATTAAATGTAACGCAATATACATCAAATCATGCGCAACCTTCTGATGTGGCAGCATTACGCACGACATTATAGTCATACAACAATAGTATATTATAGTTTAGCTTTTGTAACAACATTATAGTTTAGCTTTTGTAACAACATGAAAACCCAAAATAATTTTAATAATCAATGGTTTAATTCCAAGTTGTCTTATGGTAGAAATGAAAGACAGAACGGCAGTCAGTGCACCAAAAGTAAAACAGTTAACGAATGTCATCCTTAATAAACCTAAATGTTTATTTTTGTTATATTTATTTCCATCTAACAATTTGAGGCAGGGACATGACTACTTTTAGCGTACCGGTAGTAGGTCTTGGTTATTCTTTTCGCTGAGATATTGTCAGTGCATCTGATCATTCGAATTGTAGCCGTAAGAAATCAGTGATATAAGATATGTTCTGAAATCGATCACAAAACACACATGTCAATCAGTCTGGTGATGGTTGTCATGTTTCATTAGGTTTTTGGTTTAGGGAATAGTTCCGGGGGAAATATTGCGCAGACGTTGCCAGGTGACTCCTCGTTCCCATTCTAACCACACGAGGGCAGACGTGTAGCAAGGTTCCATCCGAGTTTGTTCATGAAAACACACATAAGGGTTGAATTACTACTGTGATCTGGAATATTATAGAAAGGTTGGTAATGTTTTTGTTGGTGGTTTGATGAGAGAATATAATCTACGTTCGGTGATCTCGACTTTTGACGTGGCTTCTTTCTGGTAAACGTTGGGAAATAGCTTCAGTTGTTCTTATCACAATAGCCTAAGCAGTCTGTGTTTAGTTCATACATCCATGCATTGCAATCAAAGGGGCACCATCACTGTTTCTAAGAAGTAGTAGCCTAACGCCACCGTTTTAAAGTGGATTAAACACTAGCTTTAACTATGTGGATATGTATATCATAGGCTGGTGGGAGGAGCTATAGGAGGACGGGCTCATTGTAATGGCTGGAATGGAATCTATGAAATGGTATAAAACATATGGAAACCACATGTTTGACTCCGTTCCATTAAATCCATTCCAGCCATGACAATGAGCCCGTCCTCCTATAGCTCCTCACACCAGCCTCCACTGATTTACAGGAGACTCCAAGTCCAAGCTTAACCCATATTGCATTTGCATGATCTTTGGTAATTTGGTGTTATGGACATGACTTGAAATATTACTGGGTTAAACTTAATTTCAGTTCAAACCCTGAAGTAATGAAATTTTTTTTGATCAACTATGGAATAAGGCGCATGGCCTATCTAGATTCCTAAATTCTCGTGTGCATTACCGATGCATTAGACTAGTTATTTTGATTTGGACGACCATTAGGCCTTGTCTAATAAATATGTTTGGTCCTCTGTAGCTCAGCTGGTAGAGCACGGCGCTTGTAACGCCAAGGTAGTGGGTTCGATCCCCGGGACCACCCATGCACAAAAATGTATGCACGCATGACTGTAAGTCGCTTTGGATAAAAGCGTCTGCTAAATGGCATATTATTATTATGTTGTCTTACTTTCAATCGATATTCTCTGATAGTGTAAAATGATTTTTTAAAAATGTGATCTCTAAGTGTAGAGCCTAAAATGTTGGCTAGAGCATGGGTTTGTTTGATTCCTGAATTAAAACGGAACCCGAAGAGTACCTTCAAAAACATGCATATTTTTTGGCTCACGCATTTTACGAAATTATTTGCTTAATTATGAAATCCCCTATAATCCCCGTCTGAACACCTGGATGATTTCGTTAATGCTGTATTCCGGAAGTTAAAAACAATCAACTGCACGCACACTGATTCTTAACACATTTTCTGAGTTTAATAGTAGCATAGTGTCGGCCAATGCCTGAATTCTTTACGTAATTTACAATTTTCTTGAGGCGTAACACAATCAAGCATATCCTTCTTGTGTTTACTAATCTACGTGCACCAACTAATTGAGGTAGGCCTATTCAACGTGTAATTATATGCTTCTAATAACATTATTAGTCTTATTCAGCAAAATAATCGGGGTGTCTGTTTTTGTATGCTTGTTGATTTGTTAATTCATTAAAATTTCTCTGCAAACCTGGACCTCTTATAGCGATGAGATGCTGAGTTGAGAATAGGCTACTATGGGGGAGCCTACTTTCCCAGTCCGTCACAAACAACGTGCACCGTACCCTGAGCAGGCATTCGAAGGTTACGAAAATGTTTTTAAAATGTAGAACCGGGCAATCGATATCACCTTTCCTTGAAATTATGTTTTTTAGACGATAGTATCCTAAGCCAGACGCGGTTTAATTAAGAATCCAATTACAAAAAAAAGATGTAGGCCTATAATAGCCATATTTGTTTTAAGTTTTTGGTTGAAATTATGTAATTAGTCCACCTCATGTAAATTGATTATTTTCGGTTAGGATTATATCTCCATCACTACACCGTGTGATTAGAAATCGTTATTTTAGTTAATGTCAAAGCATTGGCTTAATAGGTATACAGCATATATGAATGAATAGATTATTCGTGTGACCTTAAATTGTCTTAAAGGTGTTTAAATGTGTCAAAGTAAGGGAATTGGAGCTTGATGTAACTGTAAATTATCTTAAGGTTAAGTCCATGCTCATCCTTTAGCTTTGATTTTTTTTTCATGTCAAGCAAAGAGAACATGCTAAACGCTCAAGATGTCCTTTGTCAGTCTTTGAATCAATTTCAAGTCCGTGTTCTAGGTGTCGCTGTTGACCACGTCTGCTTCCTAGTTATGAGTCAATGCTTCCATGTGATGGGAAAAGAGGCTGCGTCTCAAGGCCATTTTCACATTTCATTGGTGAGCTTGTCATGTGGCAGAGAGACATCCTAAGCAACACCGACATTGTTTTGCTAGAAATGTCAGCCTACAAACGACATCTCTCTCCTTTTAAAACTGATCCAAAATGTCCTTTCCCAACAGCTCTCCTGTTGCTAATACTTTTTTAGTTGATTCGTTGATTGGCGCTTGCAGGACTGACAGCTTTTACTCCAACAGCAACATGTACATGCCGTCCGGTGCAGAAATGGGAACTTACGGAATGCAAACCTGTGGACTCCTGCCGTCTCTCGGTAAACGAGGGGACGTCAACCACCAAAATATGGGCATGAATTTCCACCCTTACATACCTCAAATTGATAACTGGACAGATCCCAGTAGACCTTGCGGAATAGAGCAACCGTCCAACCAAATGCCCAATTGCACATTTTCACAAAACATTAAGGAGGAGAGTCATTGCTGCATGTATTCCGACAAGAGAGCGAAAGTCAACTCGTCCGATGTCCCTGTATATGCTAATATAATCCCCGAATCGTGTTCAGTTGATGGCCCCGAGATCCCTGTCCCCGGGTATTTCAGACTAAGCCAAAGCTACGCGATTGGGAAACACCAGGACTATGGCCACGAGACGACAAGTCCAAACATCACATTGATGCAGCTCAACAGAGTTACTCCAAAACCGCAGTTGTTTTCCTTTGTCGAACTGGAAAAGAAAACGGCCGAGGTACCGCATAACCGGGAGACCAGCAAGACACCCATCCCCGCAGAAATCCCGGATCCAACGTCGAGCGCAAAGCGGGAGAAGAACTCCTCCACTGAATCTTTAGTCTCCAGCCCAGAGTTGACACAAAGAGAATCTAAAGGTGGGTACATTAAAAGGATTAATCGTATGGCGGTATCATAAAACCCAATATAAAACCCAAACAGCCCTTAAGTCGTAATGTTTAATGAGAGCCTTACTCAGTTTGCAGTAAAGGGTTTTTACAAGAAACGGTTCGACCGCGGACCAGACATGCCTGCATCTATTAGTCTTTTATATTTATATTTTCTTAATTTATTTGTTTCTTTGTTGATAGTAATAGAACATTCATTTTTGTTTTGGGGAAAATTGTATTTATTTATTTATTTATGTATATATTAACACCTAGGAGAAATAATGCGTGTGGTGTTCATCCTCAGTGCTGTGATGATACAGAAACAGTCTCTCACAAATGTGTATTGTAGTTGATTTCATCAGTATGCCTTACATGCATGTAAAATATTACTTTGGTCTAAAAACTTAATCGTGTAATTTAGAGCATGTGTTGTTAGTTATGCCTATAATATTTCAACACTTTTGATCCACGACTACCAACTAATAATACTCATATAACACGATATCAATAGAATTGAAACATTTTATCATTCTGACCAGAGCTGTGTGACTAGTGAAAACATATTTTAATTCATGGTAAAATCTGAGTGATATTTTCATATTTTGTCATGTTAATACATTTGTTGAGTTGATAACATTTCAGACGGCAAAACTGACCCTCCAGCTAGCAATTGGTTGACTGCAACAAGCGGAAGGAAGAAAAGATGTCCCTACACGAAGCACCAGACGCTTGAATTGGAAAAGGAGTTTTTATTCAACATGTACCTGACTCGAGAGCGCCGTCTGGAGATCAGTAAAGGCGTTAACCTCACGGACAGGCAAGTCAAGATCTGGTTCCAAAACCGCAGGATGAAGCTCAAGAAAATGAGGAGGGAGAACCGAATTCGGGAACTTACCTCAAATCTCACCTTTTCGTGAGCTTGCTTACGAGAAGCTTGTTTTATTGTCTCTTTCCTCTCCCCTCAAAGTGGTGGTGTGGCAGCATCGGACTTTTTTGTTTTTTTCACCGAAACTTGGACTGACTGCTATTTTATTTTCATATTTACACGGTGACGCATTGTGTATTTTGAATATGTTTTATCACAGGGTAAAATATAGTATGTATCCATTATTGGACTGTTTGGTTTGATTGAGTCTGAGGAAAATGTCGAACGAGCGACTTGTTTGGAAGATCATATTTTCGGACATGAAAGCACATTTATCAATAGTGGTTGAAAAGTAAAACATTCTTTCAGAATTAAGCGCAAACCCTTAGCTGAATCGTAATCACATAAACGTTTATGTAGCATAAATGTGGTGAGCAACGTTACTGAGTGTCAATCTTACGCATGTTTGTGGCATGTATCATGCAATAAATTGATGATTGTTAAATGCAATTTCTTATTTCGGTGCTTTGTCTTGCAGTAGACGTATACTTTTTCATCTATACAGATTTTACATTACATTTTTGTCACTTTGCAAATTCTCTTATCAAGAGGACTTACAATTATGCATTCATGTATATCAGATGTATAAATATATTAAGCAAAACAGATAACTATTTCAGAAATGTGTACGAGGCCCTAACGTTCTTTTAGTTCCGCTAGAATGATTAGTGACTGGACCAGTAGCTTCAAATTGTTAACGTGCCTGACATGAAGAAAAGGAATATTCAAAACAAGTCTCATTGCGGTACACGTCATATCTTAAACAAAAATCCCTATTATAGCGTTGGGCTATTGTGCAACATGATTTCGGTTCAGCTGTTCGAGGCCTAATGGGTCTAGGCTATATATTGACCAATTATTTAATTATGACTGTTATTATTAATTAATTGTTAGGCCTATTGTCAATTAGCATTCAGAAACACGCCTGTAATTGAAAATAAACGGTAGCTTGTAAAATCGAGTTGTTTTGTGAATAAGCTATCCAATTGGTTTCCAAGGCCTATATATTGTGTACATTTTTGTCATTTAGCAGACGCTCTTATCCAGAGCGACTTACAGTGCATACATTTTTTCATACTGGCCCCCGTGGGAATCGAACCCTCAACCCTGGCGTTGCAAGCGCCATGCTCTACCAACTGAGCTACACGGGACCTATATAGGGCACCTATATATATAGCCTACTGCCTTTAAACTCAACTCTGGACCTCGAAGCCAGTTCCACAGCTTAAAAAAAAAATATGTCCCCTCTAATCAGGGACTGATTTAGACGTGGGACACCAGGTGTGTGCAATTAACTATCAGGTAGAACAGAAAACCAGCTGGCTCCGGACTTCGTGGGTAAGAGTTGAATACCCCTGGCCTACTACATGTTTAATTCCCTAAACTTTGATGTCAGGCTTGTGCAAGGAGCTCCTTCGAGCGTCCATGGATTGTAGGATACTTATTCAAATACACAAAATACACACTAATACTTCTATTCAAATACACAAAAACAAGACTCATATCCTATTCATGCCCTATAGCTAAACATTGTATTATATTTACACGTATCTGGGAAGGTCCCCACCAACCTACAAAAACAGCCATTGGGGTCCGGATATAGGAACTTCTTAGAAAACGGGTTCATTAGAGTTCCAACATTGGGGTCCGGATATAGGAACTTCTTAGAAAACGGGTTCATTAGAGTTCCAAAAAAGGTTGCAGAACCATTTCTTCTAAGAGTGTAGAGGAAGGAATAGGCCTAGAAAAATATATAAAATTATTTTCTTGATCACAACATTGATGCATCCATAGCCTATCACCTAAACAGAAGCCTCTTATCATATATAAGGGCTACAATAATGTTTACTTCGGATTAAAACCGTAATCATTAAAATACATTTAATTAATAAAATATTGGCGCAACATTCTGTCATGATTCAAAATATCAGAAATTAGGTTGCTGTTTATGTTGATGTAGTTAAATGTCATAAGATGGCTCGTGTTGTAGGCTTATACTGGAAGATCGCTTTGCCCAGTAGTAGACGTATCGGCAGCCGGTGTATAGAAGTCCAAGCCAAGTTCATAACTCTATCCGTGTAGACTACTTGAACTCGGTGCATACTACTTTCCTAATACTTCCACCTCTCTTTTACACACGAAACGCTGAAACGAACACACACACACACACACCAACCACAACAGATTGCATGGTTTTATTTATTTATCAGTGGCCTGCTTGGCCACATCATTATTTTTTATAAGACTTTAGTTAAAGCATCCAGGTATAATATAATTTGTTATAAACATTTGTGAGCCTTTATAATGTGTTATAACAAGGCGTATGATATGTTGTGTAGCTCAAGCTAATGCAATGTTCACTTTCTGCTGAAGAAGCTGGTCTCCAGTGTCTGTCTGGGCCTAATGATGTTCAAGCACAAATTCATTGGCAGGTCGCCGCCATGTTGTTTGTCCCCAAGTGAACATTTGTGTGATAATCAGTTCTGTTCCTTCTTTCTCGTTGTTTTTGCTCCATCGTGGGAATGTATTTGAAATAAATCAGTTTACAGATATTATTTACATTTGTATTCATTGAAGATTTGCGCACAGGCCTCCTGTAGCTCAGTTGGTAGAGCATGGCTCTTGCAACGCCAGGGTTGTGGTTCGATTCCCACGGGGGGCCAGTATGAAAAATGTATGCACTCACTAAACTGTAAGTCGCTCTGGATGAGAGCGTCTGCTAAATGACGTAAATGTAAAATGATGAGAGTTTGCGAAAGTAGGCTGTTTGCCTAATCAATAAGTCATGTGTTCTCAAAACCTAAAAAGACATCGCTCTGCACAGATCCGCTTTGTTGCGCCAATAGTCCGTTTTATTAAGGGCACATTAATGTATAATCAAACGCACCTCATAAATATTTTATGTGATACACATAAAATCATTATGGCTCTCCTCTAGATAAATACAATCAGTATACAAATAATACTTTCTGGTTCAAACTTACAAGACCAACCAAACTAGTGAAAGTGACTAGTTAGAATAAAAGCTAGCAATTCAAAAACAGAGTTGGTGCGGAAATGGTGTATCCTTATTTTACAGCATGTTATTACATTTATTTTACGAGGACTTACAACTAGTAGTCTATAAAATGTTTTACAAGCATTGAGTGTATGATATACCTTATGACGATATCTTGTGAGAGTTTACACTCATAATATGGTGTGGTATCAATGTTGAGTGGTGGCTGTGAAATAAATGTGTGTATTAGGCTAATCTATACATAAAACAAATAGTCCTGCACCACCCTAAGCCTTATGCACATTTAAAAACCCCGCTAACACAGAATGACTTCAAGTTTGACATTCTTTCTCCTTAACCATTCGGTTTCTTTGGCATTCTTTAAATAAAAAGGCAAATTAAACATAGGCCTATACCGTTACAGCGGACTGATTTACTCACTGCGTTTGGTAAATATGATCACGTGATTCATGTAACCAATCCCTGAAGATGAAGCCAGCAAAAATACTATGATTGTTCAGAGGAAAGGTTTCCGTAACAGTGTAACCTTTTATATGACTACGAAGGGATCAAAAAATGTCGACCAGTAGCACTCTGAGTAACTATTATGTGGACTCTATAATGGGGCATGAAGGAGAGGATGTGTACAGGCCACGCTTTGGCCAGTCTCCGCAGAGTACGACCTCAATGCCATCAGGCGTTGGGGACAATGCTGATTTTTCCTCCTGCAGTTTTGCACCTAAATCAGCCGTTTTCCCAGGGTCTTGGTCCTCGGTTCACCCGCAGTCCGCCGCCGCAGTGTCAGGGATTTACCACCCTTACGTCCAGTCCCACCTCTCCACAGCAGACAGCAGATATGTTCGGTCCTGGATAGACCCCGTTTCTTTCTCCGGCTTTCACTATAACAGCCGGCATTATGGAACCAAGCCCGAAAGTTTACCACTGAAAAGGACTGAGAGTGCCACTTTTGAGACAGAGAATCCGGGGGTTGTCTCTTGCCCTGGTTATGCATGTGGATTGTCCGAATGCCCGGAAAAAGTGGCCAAAGAGAGTGTTGGCAGTGATACTTCAAATCACAGCGAGCCTAAAGAAGAGAAAAAACAACTTGATCCAAGTAAGTAAACGAAATTGCCCCCTGATTTACAACCTTAAGAGCTGTACGAGCTGGGTGTGTAAAACTGGAGGTTTTACTAACCTATAAAAATGTCTAGCTCATACCACCGGACGAAAAAAACTGCCTACGGCTGTAAAGTGAGAACATAACGCAAGCGTGTGATAATAATTGCGTCAACAAATTCAGTATTATTATAATTATAATTATTTACTTTTTTTTTTTTTACAAATATACAGTTAAAAATTCTGACGCTTGTATTTGCCATGTTCATTGTTTATTTCGTTTTCCTGCTATTTCTCATGTGAGTTTCAACTTTGTCCTCTGTTCTCCAGACAACCCTGCAGCAAACTGGATTCATGCACGTTCAACAAGGAAGAAGCGATGTCCATATACAAAGTATCAGACACTAGAACTAGAAAAAGAATTTCTTTACAACATGTATTTGACACGAGATCGACGATACGAAGTGGCTCGAATTCTGAATTTAACTGAAAGGCAGGTCAAAATCTGGTTCCAGAACAGAAGAATGAAAATGAAAAAGATGAACAGAGAGAGAGGCAGTAAGGATCACTTATAGCTGATGCTAGAGTGGATGTAGTCCCTCGTCTTTTGATGTACCGTATTGTTGTGATTACTTGGAATAAAACGTTCTTTCTTTTTTTAGTTTGAATCAAAGTTAATATTGAGTCTCAAGCGAATTACTTTATTGATTAACCAGAACTAGAGTATTTATGCCCAATATGAACCCATGGGAATATGCTTGCATATCCTTTTCTTCGTCGTGTATTTGAACAACGTAATGTTTTCAGAGGTTACATTTATGCTAATATTTTCAGTGAATATTGTAGGCTTAATTCAGTGAAAGAATCATCACGCAAATTGGAAATTATTTAACTTACTAAAAAGGTAGAGGCTGACTGATTATGTTTGTCAGGCTAGGACTAGAACTTAAAACTAAATGATCATATGTTTTTCAGTATTTAAAATAGTTTCATGGTGTTTTTTCTGAGGTTAGTTTTGAAAAGAGACATTTTAGTCATTTAGCAGACGCTCTTATCCAGAGCGACTTACAGTTAGTGAATACATACATTTTTAATTCTGCCCCCCCGTGGGAAACGAACCCACAACCCTGGCGTTGCAAGCACCATGCTCTACCAACTGAGCTGCAGGGGACTATGGAGGAGATTATACAGGAGAAATGATTGGGCGTAGTCTTAATCTTAGCATATTCCTGCATTTTCAGAATCCAATTCGGGCTGTATTTAAGGGCAAATTTTTCTTACATCTGCTCTGATGTTTTTTTTTTGTAGTAGTAGGCCCTATATAGAAGAAGTTGTTTTATTTTTATTACATTTTATTTCAATTTGATGTAAATCGTTATTTCTGACGCTCTGAACACCAATTCAACAACATAAAAAGCGTATCCCGCTTGCACTAATGCAGTAATTTGTAGAATTGAGAGGTAAGACTAATTACGCCTTATTGCAAAACTTAATTAGAACCATTTGGTTACTAGGAAAAGTAGGACTAATGATAAAGTTTATTTCACTTAAATAAATATATTTGGTTAATCTGTATGAGAGATTCAATGATTGGATATTTCGTTGTATTTTTTAAGGTCAGCAGAATTAAACAACTCAAGGTACCACTTGGTATGGTGAGCTCACATTTTAGAATAGTTTTCATAATAGTAATTTGGCTTTCAGGTTGGATTTCACTTCAATAGTGGGAGAATGACGCATTGTTTAAAGAGGTAATAAAGTATTTATGATTGGGAGAGGTGTTGCACTGATTTCCAATGTATTGTCCAACCTGTGTGTATAATTGCTTTAAAGCAGGAAGAACCGTAGTCCCATAAAGCCATATAGATTGCTAGACGTTTGGTCTAAATAACTTTACGAGCCAGGGCACCTCTCTCCTTTCAAACCCTTTTACTTGGGTGTTTGAGTCTTTTGCTGAAAAACAAAAATGCAGACACTTTTTCTGCAGGGTGTCTGGTCGATGAATTGTTTGTCTTCGTGACTGAGAGGAAATCAGCCCCCCTAATGTATAGAAAGTCGTGTTTATTCACCAACTGCATTTCCTATAGAGGGGGCAAAAACTTCACTTTGACTGCTGTGTAAAAGGCCGTTTACAGCAGTGGATCTATTGGCACTGCAAGGGTGGATTTAAACCCTGTTTCTGAAATACTTTGAAATATGTCATGTAATTTATTTTCTGTGTAAAAAAAAAAAAAAGCCCTGTGTTTTATGTGAGAAAAGCTAACAGTGTTTATCAATAGGGGTGTTTAATCATCAGAGAATACGGTTGGATTTGAATGTATAATGTATGGTCATTTTTGGTTAGTTTAGTGAAAATAAATTGTAATGATTGAAACAAATAGTAATGTAATATTCTCCAAGCATTGATAAAGTATCATACTAGATAGTATTATCGACTGATGAACAGAAACAATTTATTGTATAGGCCAGTAGGAGATCAGTTTGTTGGAAATCTAGACCGCTAGAGGGCGACGTTGTTCTACAGAAGACTGCATCTCAATAGAGGTCGATGGGTTGACGGTGTAGGGCCCTAAACATGTTTCTGCGACGAGGTTCAATGAATTCATGAAAAATATATTTTGTAAACACTGACGAGGGGCTTTGTTGGATCGCTTTATCGGTAGATGGAACATGTTTACCTATAAGGCCGAATAACACACTGAGGACTATTGTAGCTATTTCAGATTCTGCTAAAATTCTCATTCAGTCTGTTGTTGACCTGTAGATTTCTGTTTTAACTCGTAAATATAATGACTAACAGAGTAATTAGCTTATACCTGTTGATAACAGAAAACAGGGGACAAATATGCTTTTACATTAAAGCAATGGGTGTCATATTTATTATTATTATTACTATAATAAATATTATTATTATTATTATTATTATTATTATTATTATTATTATTATTATTATTATCACCAATATAATTATTGTGATGGTTATTATTATTATCATTATTATTATTTTTATTTTTATTATTATTGTTATTATTATTATTATTATTATGTATATATTGTTTCAGCTAAGCCTAACAGAAATGTCTTTGAAATGTTAGTGAATACAAAAGAGCTTTGTGATCAAAATAAATGGCAAATGTGTCTAGGTGTGCTTGATCAATGTTCAGCAGTCGACTGTTTACCGAAAACTAGGCCAACCATTAGACTGCTGGATGGCAAAACTACCCCTGTCATTATTAGTTATTATTTCGAGCCCTTGTACTGTCATTAGTTCTACAAACAGAAAACGCATTTCGTGTAGCTAACAATTCAGCCTTTCCACAATGCTGTCTGCTGCGTGTATAGCAGAACTCTGCTCAAGTCCAAAAATTGTATAATCATGCTATAACGCAGCCCGCAAGTTATCAACCGAATCCTTGTAGAATTACGTGTCATAGGGACTGTTCTAAAATTTACAGATACGATAACTTACAGAGACAGCAGGCCTTTACGACACCGCAAGAGACCGAGCTGCTACAATACCCTGACAATAAATCGTCCGGTGGTAATACTGGCGAACTACCAGAGCTCCTAAATGAATTCCCCGGCTCTTCCACAGACTCTCCTCTGGATGAGACCTCAAGGTTGGTTGGTTTCGAATCACTTACAGGCCCAATTCGTAGGCCTACAGTTTTCAAAATCTACCTATTAGTTTCTGCTGTACAATTGCACCATTCTTTCAGCAGGATGATAATAGCCACTACTGGAATTGAACATTGCATAACGCAGGCCTATCCTCTAACCCCTAGTGAGGAGAAGAAACCGTCGGTAGGCCATGAAGCTAGAGGAGAGAGAATGTCCCTTCAACCCCATATGACCAGGGAGAGAAGGTCAACCCCATATGACCAGGGAGAGAAGGTCAACCCCATATGACCAGGGAGAGAAGGTCCACCCCATATGACCAGGGAGAGAAGGTCCACCCCATATGACCAGGGAGAGAAGGTCCACGCCATATGACCAGGGAGAGAAGGTCCACGCCATATGACCAGGGAGAGAAGGTCAACCCCATATGACCAGGGAGAGAAGGTCCACCCCATATGACCAGGGAGAGAAGATCCACGCCATATGACCAGGGAGAGAAGGTCCACGCCATATGACCAGGGAGAGAAGGTCCACGCCATATGACCAGGGAGAGAAGGTCCACGCCATATGACCAGGGAGAGAAGGTCCACGCCATATGACCAGGGAGAGAAGGTCCACGCCATATGACCAGGGAGAGAATGTTCGATGTGTCAACGCCACAGGATCCAAGCACAGTATCAGGAAAATAAAATGAGTTTACCAATGGTACCCATCACACTGAAACACCACAATAGAATGCAACAGAATACAATCCCCATCTACGCATACATGTCCAGCCGAATCAGGCTGAAACACACACACACACACACACACACACACACACACACACACACACACACACACACGCACACCAAAACAAATATTCTAACTCAGTGGCGGCTCCTGAAAAAATTCTCAGGGGGGGCAATTTTTCTGATGATTTAGGTGACCTACACACATTTTAAAAAAGATATGTCCAGCAACAACATGAAGACAGGGGCAGCATATAAGTCAATACTGATATACACATTACTTGCTTCAAAAAGTCCTCATGGTTGAATTGGAAATATGTGCACCTGAGCATAATTCACAACAAGCAAGCAGGAGCTTTTGATAGAGGCTACTGAAAACATTGATGCAAGTTATTGGTAATAAGACATTTTTATAGACTTCCATATTCTGCCCTCTTGTATAGATTTGTGAAAATGAACAGTGATAGACATTTTGCCTGAAAACAGAATTTGAAAATAATTTCTAGAAAAGGTAAACACAGCTATCTGTATGGCTTTGTAAAAATGAACAACCATATTCTGGCCAATTGTATAGATTTGTAAATATGATGATGTCTCCTTTCATGCATACATTTTCAAATAAAGCTCTGCTTTGAGAAAGATCGAATGATATTGTTTAATCTTACCTTATGGCCTGCACACTGCTTGTGAAGCTGTCGAGGGCACGTTTGATGAAGACAGCATCGATGTCCTTCTTCTGTAGCTTCTGGTACAGAATGTCGACGTGGGGCATGATTTTGTGAAAAAGCCCCAGGAAAAAAATTAAATCTTCTTGCTATCTATGTACCTCAGCACAAGCACCAGCTGTGTCTGTGTAGAAACGTCCGTGGTCTCGTCAGCTTGGATAGCTACGAAGTTCGCCGACTTCACCTCCTCCACAATATGTTCCCTCATGACCGCTAGCATACACTCCAGTAGCTCGTTTTGAATGGTCTTTGATGTGCCCTTGAAAACTTTAGCATTTTTAAGATGGTCATCAAACACCTCATCTAATTGTGCCACAAAGTTGACAAGTCCAAGAAAAATACCAGGGTTGGTGGAGCCCTCAGTTTCATCTTTGCCTCGCAAAGCTAACTCAAACACTCCACAAAACTTCACACACTGGATTAGCCGGCTGAGGATGTGGCGGTTCTTGCTAACCTCATCGTTGTGGCGGCGGACAGCTAGCCTGTATCCCTCATCCAATTGAGTGGCAATGTTCACTCTCCCCAAAGCAGACAATCTCAAACAGCTATCCATGTGGGTCTTTGACAGCTCATGTTTCTTAATCTTTCTGAAAGATGGTGCATTTCCGTTACACCAGTCGCTGTCCAAGCGGTGCTGTCTGCCGTGCCGCCTTCAGGGTGAAAGAGTAAGCAGGGGTAGCAGAAGACTGCATTAGCTACATCGCAGCCTGCTAGCCAGGTTTTTCGTTCGTACCAATTTTTGGAAAATCCTCGGGTGTAGGACTTTCCCCCTTTAGTAGAAACCTGTTGAATTATTAAATTTGGTCTGGGAGGTCCTAATTGTTTCGTTGCCAATTTATCTTGATTTGTTCGCCGACAAAAAGGAACTTCAAAGAGACAATCGAGTTGCACTGAACGCTAGCCATCTTGACAGTAGTACGTGAATTGATTGACGCTGCTACCCGCTCTTTTCTTAGTTATGTTCATGTTTATGTTACGTATGACGAAAGCGCGTAAGTGCAAGCCCTCCCGGAACCCATAGAGATTGTATTGAAAGCTCTGATATTTGAAAAAAAAAAGATTTTACATGAGAGTCTATGAGAGACTTCTGGGGCGATTTTCAACCTGACTGAAATCGCCCCAAAACGGGCGGGGCCATTTGAAGCACGACTTTAGCCTGATTGGACATTTAGTGGCAGATCAGACGTCTAGATTAGAACACTGATAACTACTGTTGCCGTGATATAATTGATTAGAAAAAAAATCCCTTCCTTTTCCCGTTTGGCAGTGCGTCGCCCATATCGCCCTAATGAACACACCGCCCCTGTTCTAACTCCTATTTGTGGACACTGTCCTCTGTCTTTACAGACCCAAAGCACGTGGTACTATCATGAACGAGAGACTGCTACAATGTGACTAATAGACCCATGTAATGTAATTTCATATTTCTTCGTAGCCTAGTTTCCCCAAGGAAATATTTAGCATTGATTAATATGCCAAACTACATAAATGATATACAGTACTGGTCAAACGTTTGGACACACCTACTCATTCAAGGGTTTTTCTTTGTTTTGACTATTTCCTACATTGTAGAATAATAGTGAAGACATCAAAACTATGAAATAACACATATGGAATCATGTAGTAACCAAAAAAGTGTTAAACAAATCAAAATAAATTTTAGATTTTAGATTCTTCAAATAGCCACCCATTGCCTTGATGACAGCTTTGCACACTCTTCGCATTCTCTCAACCAGATTCACGAGGAATGCTTTTCCAACAGTCTTGAAGGAGTTCCCACATATGCTGAGCACTTGTTGGCTGCTTTTCCTTCACTCTGCGGTCCAACTCATCCCAAATGATCTCAATTGGGTTGAGGTTGGGTGATTGTGGAAGCCAGGTCATCTGATGCAGCACTCCATCACTCTCCTTGGTCAAATAGCCTTTACACAGCCTGGAGGTGTGTTGGGTCATTGTCCTGTTGAAAAACAAATGATAGTCCCACTAAGCCCAAACCAGATGGGATGACGTATCGCTGCAGAATGCTGTGATAGCCATGCTGGTTAAATGTGCCTTGAATTCTAAATACATCACCGATAGTGTCACCAGCAAAGCACACCCACACCATCACACCTCCTCCTCCATGCTTCACGGTGGGAACCACACATGCGGAGAACCAAAAATCTCAAATTTGGACTCATCAGACAAAAGGACAGATTTCCACTGGTCTAATGTCCGTTGCTCATGTTTCTTGGCCCAAGCAAGTCTCGTCTTCTTATTGGTGTCCTTTAGTAGTGGTTTCTTTGCAGCATTTCGACCATGAAGGCCTGATTCATGCAGTCTCCTCTGAACAGTTGATGTTGAGATGTGTCTGTTACTTGAACTCTGTGAAGCATTTATTTGGGCTGCAATCTGAGGCTGGTAACTCTAATGAACTTATCCTCTGCAGAAGAGGTAACTCTGGGTCTTCCTTTCCTGTGGCGGTCCTCATGAGAGCCAGTTTCATCATAGCCCTTGATGGTTTTTGCAACTGCACTTGAAGAAACTTTCAAAGTTCTTGACATTTTCCAGATTGACTGACCTTCATGTCTTAAAGTAATGATGGACTGTCGTTTCTCTTTGCTTATTTGAGCTGTTCTTGCCATAATATCCTTGGTCTTTTACCAAATAGGGCTATCTTCTGTATACCACCCCTACCTTGTCACAACATAACTGATTGGCTCAAACGCATTAAGATGGAAAGAAATTCCACAAATTAACTTTTAAGAAGGCACACCTGTTAATTGAAATGCATTCCAGGTGACTACCTCATGAAGCTGGTTGAGAGAATGCCAAGAGTGTGCAAAGCTGTCATCAAGGCAAAGGGAGGCTACTTTGAAGCATCTCAAATCTCAAATATATTTTGATTAGTTTAACACTTTTTTTGGCTACTACATGATTCCATATGTGTTATTTCATAGTTTTGATGTCTTCACTATTATTCTACAATGTAGAATAGGTGTGTCCAAACTTTTGACTGGGACTGTATATATATATATATATATATATTTTAGATCTTATGACATGATGCATAATAGTCTTGATAAATCTTAGTCCTGGATTCCCTGGACTACAGAGCTGTGTTTGTTTTGCTTTAATAATACGTTTATGTTGCATTTTCTGTTTCTATGTTTTTCCCTATACAGTAGGCTATGATGGTCTGGCCAAACGGTATGGACTAGAACAGCGTACGGAGCACATAGACCAACTCACAACATTGCCATTTTCTTATTTGTTTGTGTATTAGGATCCGCAGTAGCTTTTGCAGAGGCAGCAGCTATTCTTCCGGGGGTCTGCAAAAAAACAAAAAAAACATGACAAGTACAAAAAAATGTAATTAATAAATATGCCATTTAGCAGACACTTTTATCCAAAGCGACTTACAGTCATGTGTGCATAAATTTTTTACGTATGGGTGGTCCCGGGGATCGAACCCACTACCCTGGCGTTACAAGCGCCATGCTCTACCAATTGAGCTACAGAGGACCACAACACTGATACACTGATAGACAAGGACAGTCACACACATTTACAATTCAACGCTATACAAACAATACAACAACAAAACATGGATAAATAATAATACAAACAATTCAAATATTACAGCAGGTAATAGTTTATTTTCAAAACATAACTATTTCTCTATTTGGGGGCTGATTATGTGTAGCTATTTGTTGCATTTTCAAAACGGTGTTTAGGTCTGATCGAATTTGAATATTCTAATGTTAATCATTCAATATTGACCTTTTCGATGGGGTATAGACCTAACAATTTTCTTATCTTTCCTTCGCAACTTTGAAAAATGTTTCGTTTCAGATATCTATGTAGTTATTACATGTTTGTTATGTAACATTTTGATCGACGCAAGACGTGTATTTCCCCCAAAACCGACATGTTTATTATTATGGATTGTCTCTGATTTCGGGTTAAAATATTGCATAGTGCCGCTATATTTTTGCAATAAATGTTTTCATGATTATTTTTGATCTTCTTGTTTTTGCAAAGAAATACCTATTTTGACCTCTTGACCTGCTCTAGGTCCAGTCGTTCCCGTTTCATCATGTCTATAACACCCCATTTCCTTCATTATTAGCTGTGTGGAATGTTCAGGCTCGACATTTACTCAACACGTTTGGAATAACATGACAATAGCAACATTATTATAATAGGAACAATATATTCTCTAGTATGCGCATATCTTCTGATTCAAAAACTAGCAAAGTTGGTTTGTCTACGGTTAAAATCTAAGATGTGAAATTTGAATTATAGATGCATTGTTCTTTCTCTTTCCAAGTGAGATTTTCAGACAACGCTTTCTGAGAAGAAATGGGGAATAGCCCCCGCCATTATGCGCCAAAACAGGGGGAATTGCTGCAGTCGTAATCCTTCTAGAGAGAGGTGAATTTACAACTTGGTAACAATACTTTTTATGTGCCTCTTTCGCCTGTCATTGGATGCCACTGGTCATGTGCAAGAGGCAAACGTCTTCATGGCACATTTCCTGATTTCCCAACCGATGTTTTGTCTGCATTGTGCTCCCAAAGCGTCCCAAACCAAAACGCTCAGCTTACACTCTCTCAACATTAGCCTTTTATTATTGCACGAAAGAAAGTGTGAACATACCAAGTCCTCGATAACTTTATTCTTATTTAATTGACGTATCAGGGCTAGCGTTCTCCCTGTGTGCATTCCGAACTCCACATCGAAAGAAGAGCCTGTGCTGTTCATCATCTGTATAGTGTAACTGTAACGTCATGTATTATTTACACAGATTCTCCACAAGAAAAGACATGGATTACCCACCTGCATTAGGTAAGCATTTTATATAATTATACATCATGTTACAATGTTTGTTTATTGACTGGATCTACTGGATCCTGTCTCGTTGTACCAGGGCAGTAGCCTAATTATAACTTCAGTCGAGATGACATGTAAAGCCTATAGCCAAAACATACATGTTTAACATTAGCAAAACTGCTGGTATGTATGCACTATGGGGCGACACCTCTTAACGATTACATTCACATTACATGTAAATCTGAACGCATCAAACTGCGAATGGTATTTTACCATTACACTGAATTGTAATTTGCTGTGAGAATGATGTTACGTGTTCATTGTAGTTCGACCCAAATGATTCATGTTTAAGGACACATATTTATCTTGACTTCAGTGTAACGTATTTGTACTCACTTTGAAGTGCAGGGTTGGGTTCTTTCGATGTTTGTGGGTATGAACAGTATGTCTGGCAGTGTGTCTGAGTCTGTCTCTCTGTCTGTTATGTATGTCTATGTTTGTGATCATCATTATTATCATTGTTTGATATATATAAATGATTGTATAATGTCTCTGAAGTAACAAGCAGCCTAGCTGAGTTTTGTGGAGCTGGCTGTCAGATGATTTGAGGATGTTAGATTTCCTAAGTGAAGTCTATTCATTAGTCCTCTTTTGGGGGCATGAATTCAATGTCATCACTGTTGTGCGAGGTAACAAATATCTGCATGACGGATTTTTTTTAAATGAAGTCACTGATGTTGTCTTGGTTTTAATGCCACTTTCTATTAGGGACGTTGTGAACGTGTGAATATATCGTTGCATTCAATAAAAGTTATTTATCTTTACATAGGATAATACTAGTAGCATAATATGCCAACATGGTGTCTTATATAGGTGAACTAAACAAGATAACAATTTCCATGTGGTCTTTTAAGATATAGATGTTCAGAAAATGAATAATTTTTGTCATACGAAAACCTTTTTTTTTTTTTACTAAACAAAGGAGTGTGGGAAAATGCAACATAATGTGAACCTTTCTGAAATGCAGAGGTTGTGCTTTCCCATCATAGAAACAGTTTTCATAGTTTTTTTTCAGCTGCCTGAGATGAGGGCAACCGAACAAAGACAGTATTTCACTGTTGCCTGACAGGCAGCTGTGAAAGTATTTACAGCCTTACTGCAATGCGGCAAAGGAGAGAAAGCCTGAAACGAGGGAAGCCTATAAAAGTGGGGCCTGCGGATGAGAATGAAAAAACCCTGAGCATTTAAATTACTCGATTAACTTCTAGACTATGCTCTGGATTGGAAATCACCTCACGTCCCAACATATGGATATAGAGTAGTTCTTTCATCCTTCGTTCGCTCTTACCATATGAAATATTACACTGTATATAAACGTATAGATAATTTATATAGAAATAAACAGACAAAAAAAACGGTTCACTTTATTGTTATGTTTGGTGTGTGTTTTTCTATTGCAGTGTTTTTAATTTTGCATTTGTAGCAGTTAACCTATAAGAAATCTGTCATACGAATTGTATTTTTAAGTGTCCGGGTAGTTTAGCCTATAGTATACAATTATTGAAAATAATGGGAGCATTTTAATCCATGTAGCCTATCTGTTGTATAAGGAATTAATTATTAATAAACCTAGACCATCTATGGATTCTTTCCAGATTAAACTGCATACAAGGACAACCATTTATACATGTACAATATATTATGACATGCAAATGGTCGCTAAAATCCAGCTGCAACAAGTTCGCTATGCGCTTTAGGGATTGGGGAAAAAAAACTGAAAATGTTGAAAAAGGGAAATTATTAGGATGTTCCAGCAAGAGGCGCTGTTGCACAACAGTCAGTGATCCCTTGGTTCTTTTCCCGCATCGTTTACCTTTCATGTCACTGAACTGGAATATATGATTGGAACATGACCAACTGATGCGTATTATGCTTTAGACATTGAAAATAAGTGGTTTCTGAATCGAAATATCAAGATGTAGGTGGAGTATAACCAAACTCTCATTTTTTTTTTAGAGGGTATAGTTTATAAAGAGAGGTAACCCACTGGACAAAACGTAGTTTACACATCATTTCAACTAAAACGTTCAAATGTGATGACGTAGAATCAACATGGAAAACTGATTGGATTTGCAAAAATTCATCAACATAGGGAATTTCGTATTTTTTTCACCCAACTTTATACCTAAATCGAATGACAGGGTGACATTTTTGGTTGATTTCACTTTAGTTGACAACTCAACCAAAAATAGACGTTGAACTGACATCTGTGCCCAGTGGGAGGAGTTATGACACTGGCCTACATCAATGCATTCGATGGTTATAACGTTTTATTGAAGCATTGTTGATACATTACATTTTAGTCATTTGGCAGACGCTCTTATCCAGAGCGATTTACAGGAGCAATTAGGGTTAAGTGCCTTGCTTAAGGGCACATAGACAGATTTTTCACCTAGTCGGCTCGGGGATTAGAACCAGCTACCTTTCGGATACTGGCACTACGCTCTTAACCACTAAGCTACTTGCCGTCCTTGATAAATCTCTCTAGCATTATATTTTGGCGATATAAGTGCCTAGAGAGAGACAATTTAACATGGGAGCTGAATCTGAGTAGTCTATTCCACGTTGGTTCAAGTAATTTCATTGAAATTACGTGGAAACAACGTTGATTCAACCAGTGTGTGCCCATTGGGAAGTTATCATGTGTGCTTCTGATTCACCCCAAGCCAACAGGGCATCTTTTATTAAACTTTACAGAAATGAAACGTTGAGGGAAACACCCACAGATCTGTGTAGACTACGTTAGAGAGGCGTTTATGGGGAAACAAGCCAAGAGTAAAAAGGTATCGGTGGACGTAGGGCTGTAACATATTAGTTTGTTAGACTTTTGTAATGTCTTATATTGACCTAAAAATACATATACGTATGAAAAGAAACACATGGCATTCCATATCTTTTTTCTTTTTTTTTTTGTGCATATTTTTTATGGCATCAGAGTAATCGTCGTTATTGAATAAGTGCAACTTTGACGGTTATTTATGGCACCAGTGCTGTGTCATGAATGGCTATCGGGGAACACGTGATGTCATTAAACTTTGTTTTATGGCCTGTGAGTTGACAAGCCGAAATATATTTCTCCTTGTGTATTAGTAAGGTCGTGCAGATGGCTTGGAATAGAGCATTGACTCGGTGGAAGGAAATATGAACGTCTGGTTTTGTCTGAACATGGATACGTTTTCCTATTCGATGCATCGCGGTGGACTTTGCGGTAAGCTGTTTTATCATTTGATAGGTTACTAAAACTAGTGCGTGCGCATGCTGATGTCATCAGGTATACATGTCTGTCGCCTGTAGAGTTGTTTGCCTGCGTCGGAAGACAGAACTTTAACCACGGTAGTGGATGTGTATTTCGCATGGGCCAGGATGTACGGAAAACAGAATGTGTTTGAATGTGTCAATACCTAGTTGTTTACTGCGGAGATGACCAATAGTCGTTCAAATCAGTCGTTAGCGAAACAATGCGTTTTGGAAAATGGCTGATAGCCTAATATTGTAGCCTATATGCCTAGGTATATTCGATTTTGCTTCGTATATCCTAGGCTAATATTGCGTGATGGTTTATTAAAACCTGTAGCATTTTTATTTGCCTGCAATACGCACACTTATTTGAATGACAATGGCGAATAGGCTTGTGGGGATCTGAAGTCTATGAGCTGTTGGCTGGCGAGTTTAGACTTGGGAGGGAAAAATATCAACCTGTTGTTGTCACAGACTCAATGGCCTTTACAGCTATTAGTATTTCGTTAAATGACGTTTTGGAGACATAGGCCTTGTTATAACAATATATTAAGTAAGTTAAATACACATCAGGCCTTTTTAATCTTAATACCCCGACAATATTTATTTTTTTATATAGCCATGCTCTATCACGCCCCCTAGTACAGAATATTATCCAATCAAAAGTCCTTGTAATATCTTCAATTGACCCATATCAGGGTGTTTGTATAGGCCTACATTGTGATGTTATGCAGGAAGTGATGTGTTGACATTGGAAGGGATGTAGATTATTTTGTTTGTTATCCAATATACAGACACATTTACACGAGGCAACATTAGGCAATGACAACATGCATGAATCAGAATTGTTTTATAAACTCCCCCACATTAGGCATTGGCCTTTTATTGTAAATTTTTTACCAATGTAAAGGAAAACTTTGTCTATTTTTTCGGGTTCGATTTATAGGCCTACAACTGACAGGCTATATCGTATTGAGGTTGTATTTGTTTATTTATAATAAATAGCCCACAAATTAGATTTCAGAAGAAATACCGATTTTTCGTGTTTCTTAAAACCATAAATGATACATGTTGTCGATGACGATTTGGCACACAATTTGGCTTTAATGACATAGGTACTTGAAATCAGAACTATTACCTATTAACAGTTGTATAATACTTTTTTTTTTTTATCATCAGAGAACATAGCAAGTGGGTTCATTCTTGGTTCAAATGAAGGATAAGGAAAAGAGCTGACTTTTTCATTATTTTGTTCATCAGTAGCCTAGCCTATCTGAACAAGTCTCAGGGTAAGGTGAAGGTCAAGCTGTCTAACAAATATTAAAATGTGGTGATGTAATTACAAGTGTGTGACTCATATTTTTCCAATTAACGAGAATTCAGAAAATGTACTTAAAACCTTTAACTGTCTTAACGTTATTTAGACTTGTAAAGTGTCCAATTTGTTGTAAAACGTTAGGCCTATAGCCTTTATTCTTAAACTACCAAAATTATAGTACCGAAATTAGACTACAGAAATTGTCCAGTAACAAAACATGAAATAGGCATATCATTTGGAGAGTATAAGGATGCGTCTTCCGGCATATTCCCAAGAATTTGGACCAAAGGAGGTAAAGTAAGGCGGTCAAATGAAGGGTCATTTCGGATTCGTGAACTTTTGTACTCTTTGAGCTGTCGGCAAAAAAAAATGTTTTGAACTTTTTGATATGTTTGTAAATTATTTAGTTTGACCTCGTGGCCTTTAGTCTTTTGTCTTATGGGTCCACTCAATATCCAAACTACGGACAGTGTATAGAGCACAGGCTGGTAACCTTTAAAAAAAAAAAAAAGTTTTATATGGAACGCCTCTAACGTGAGTATCGGTAGTCTATCAGTTGTGAATTACCTATGTTGTGTACCTATACCTCTAACCAATACATAGCGTGTATTAAAAGTAATGAATGATTTTGGAGGCTGTGAACTTGATTTAGAATACAATGGAACAGAATTGTTCACCTTCATGATGATGAATTAGCCTATGCCAATTATCTGATTAATCAGGCGCTATGATTTTTGATGGAAATCATTCAAACTTATTTAGAACGTTCATACACTTCCATTGTTTACAGTTGTCAATAGTAAGTGTATGGCGTAGGGATAGGGTTTTTATTTGGTCTTTTTGAGAATCTTATGGCTGGACTTTTGTTGAATTGAAAGAAATTATGGGACCCCTCTATTCCGTCGTCTATATATACCCTGTAGAACCGAATTTGTGTGATAAAACAACGGTCACAGATTCGATTCTAGGGGAGTATATGGTCGATGCAAAAACGTCGAGTTACTTGTCTACTTTTACAGATGTTTTTTTTAAAATCATTCTTCATAACAATTTACGAAACTGAATGATGGCATGCTCCTCGTTTGATTGCTGTTTTGTTCCAGCTGTTGAGTCTTAGGGTGATTTAACATCATATCTTATGTTATAATACCATTGTGTGAGAGTACATTTTTAAGTAATATGCTCTTTACAGTGTCACGTGTCATTTTAATTTGATGATTTACCTTGATGTATAGACATAATATAGGAAACCTTTGCACGTGTCAATGTTTGGCCAGTACACCTATCATTAAAGCCAAACAGTCCTTCTCGTTTTGATAGTGAACATAACTCGCCATAATAAAAGTTATCATACCAGACTGAAATCTAAACAAATTTGAACATGGCTTCAAAGTAATGCATTTTTTTCTACGTTTTCATTAGTTTTAACATTTCAATCATTTAATTATTTATTGTTTGGCATTGGTTCGTTGCCACGAGGCTCTTTTCAGTAGTTTTGAAAGGGATAGGGTAGATGAAATGATGAGATTCTTGTAACTTTTGGATGACCCCTTCTTGACAAAGACAGTCCCCATCAATTGTCCCCAGGCTTTATTCCCGTCTTTTTGTGCCCGCTAGACGTTCTGTATCTTTTGTTTGTTTATCTGTCAGACTCACGGGCTTTAGTTTGATTTAGTATTGTAGAAGTTTAAGCATGTTAACCATATTATTGCACAAAACCATCTAAATGCCCGTATATACCCAAACGTTGTATTTATTCCATTCAGATTATTTCCCATTGACTGTTGGTTAGATGATCAGGATTGATATTTAGATATGGACATTATGTAGTTAAAATGTTACATATAACATCTTATTTTTCAATATAGGGATTACATTGTCGATCCTAAAATTGCAAATGGTTAAATATGCGGTTTTATTCAACATCATTTAGGTGTTTTTGAAGTTAGGGGAAATTGCTGCAATAGGGATGTATATGTAGGCCCTACCCGTTAATGGAATAGCTTTACCGCCATTGGCCAAACTGGTCACATGGTTCCCTAACTTTATTCAGTTGACAGCAAGTAGGAGGGCTTTATGTTGGTGGAAAAAAGACAACTCGAGAAAAATTTGTATTTTCTACCTTCATAAATTAATGGCCATGAGTTCGTATATGGTGAACTCTAAGTATGTGGACCCACAATTTCCCCCTTGTGAGGAATATTCGCAAAATAGCTATATACATGAGCAGGGGAGAGACTACTACGGTCCATCGCAGGACCCAGATTTGCAGCATCCAGGAATCTATCCACGGTCAAACTACACCGAGCAGCCCTTCAGTTGTACCGCTGTGCAGGGTTCTACAGTGCAGCCGCGGGGTCATGTGCAGGGGCGAGACAGCCAGCCTAGCACTTTTACCGCCCAGACCGAACCGTGTCCCCCAGTCCAAGTGACTGGACCCCGGACTTGTGGACAGCAACAAAACACAAAGAACCAAAACGGGATACAAGCCAAGCAGCCTGCAGTAGTTTACCCCTGGATGAAGAAACACCACGTTACTACGGGTAAGATGCACTCTTTCCTCTCCACGTCTCTTTGGGACAAGTTGAGGTCCAGGATTTGAGCCACCCTAAATTCATTGCGTGAAATATTTATGGACTGCTTTGAAGAGGCTGTCAGTTACACCAGCAATAAATGTTTATTGCTCAGGAAATAGGCCGCTGGCTATCTGACCGTATCAGAGCTCTTGAAGTCCACTGGCCTATGACTATGGTGCATTTGATTGTGACAATACTTGAAGGAAGAGGTTGAAATTAGACCTAATTGCATGAAAGTTTGGTCATAGTTTCGTTCAATTTCATGTCTGGATCGAGTGTTCATTGTTTTGTTTTAGCTAGAAGTTTGGAGCGTCCGGTGAAGGGCTGTTGTTTTGATTTAACTGGGACTTAATTTGCTCACATTGGTATTTTGTTTCTCACAGTAAACCCGGATTACACAGGACCTGAACCCAAACGGTCTCGGACAGCATATACAAGACAGCAGGTTTTGGAACTAGAAAAGGAATTTCATTTTAACAGATATCTGACCAGGCGGCGTCGCATAGAGATTGCCCATACACTCGTTCTCTCCGAGCGTCAGATCAAAATCTGGTTTCAAAACAGAAGAATGAAATGGAAAAAAGACCACAAACTACCGAACACAAAGGGAAGATCTGCATCGGCTTTGCAGCCGACATTTACAAAGTATCCAGAAGGATAACCAGGCTGATGTCACAACGTTCTAAGATGGGAAGCTTTGACTGTTCCGTGAACTGTGTATATAACCGACTATATTATCCATTTGACTTTGCATGGTCTCAAAACATGACATTTTGGTCATTGTGATTTAACGTGCAATAGTTATACATGGCAGGTACAGTGAGAAGGACCCTCGGTGTGTTGTTGTTGGCTCACTGAATTTAGTCAACTTCCAACATTGTAACTGATCTGATAGGCGTGCGTCACTAAATGGTTAACATGCTTCGAGGAGGTACAGCAGATCGAACGAAAACTTTCCCTTCGGACAAAAGCTTGTTAAAGATGTTTTCTGATTATACCCCTCTTTCTGATTCTATAGTGTTACTCTTCTCACGTGCACCACAAAAGTCAGAGTAAGGCATGAACATTTATATATTTATTTAAAAAGGGTGTGAAGCTTTTGTACACACACTTTAATTAGAAATTGTCTTGTGATGAAATCGAACTTTTAAAACAAACAATATTTGATTCATATAATTGCTAAAAATAAAATGGTAATTGCAGCATCAGTTGATCTATACATTATTTTCAGACAAGTGACAATATTTGTTACTTTAATATAGGCTAGCTTAAAGAACTCGTATTTATGGGTGCTAACTGGTTGAATTATTCTGTTAACGTTTTTTAAAAACTTTTATACAATAAAGGTTTTAAAATTGCGTTCAATTCTATAAGAAACAAGACATTCCTGTGTGCAGACTCTTCCCAGGGCCCTTATTCGGTTATAAATCTCTCTTGACATCTTTGTAAACAGTGTACATTTAAAGAGGGTCTCACATATGGCGTCTGAAACTCTTTCATGAGTTTCCCTTGTTCTTTGCATCGAATTTATATTTTTTATAGATGCTTCACTATTTTTTTTCATTTTGATCCAAATCAAACAGAACACTATTACACGTATATATTCAATGTTAAGGACGTTGGGGGATGTAAAGACGTGTGCTAACCTATGTTTCCCTTTTCTTATCTACAACATTTGTAATATAGAGTGTTTAAATTTCATTATGGATATTTATTTAATTAAATATTTGTACATTTTCTTAAACCCCACAACAGTTCTAAACATATTTGAGCAACGAACGTTTTATTGTATGAAATCTGTTTAAAACTGTTGTGGATTATTAGCATGGTCTCACGTTTTCTTATGCAATGTTAAAATGCAGTGTTAAAATCTACCTATGGCATTCATTTATACCAAACCTAGCCACACAGACACTCATGTCACACGTTTCAAGACATATATTCTTAATAGTCCTATCATTGTCCTCGTGACAAAAAGGGAAGACATCTTTGCATTGCGAAGATGTCTTCCCTCTGAAGTCTTCACGATGAGAAGTTGAAAAGGTATTTCAACTGAAGTTCGACAACAACAACAAAAAAAAAGCTCCAGAGGCAGGTTCACCCAGAGGACAGTGTTTCTATCGCCTTAGACACATTTCAGCCGCGAGGAGTGACCTCGAAACCCTTGACCCGTTGGACCTACAGCCTTCTTCTCTCACCCTTTGTCTCCCACAGGCGCTATTCGCATTGAGACTTTTTCTACTTTAGTATTGGTTTGCTATAGAATATGGAACGCTTATATAACCTGGTTAAACATGCCACGTTTTAAAGCCTATATTTATTCTGCCAGAAGTACCTCAAATGGTACTGGTTGTATGTCTCGCCATGTTAATATGCAATCCTGGCTGTCTTTATTTGTGTACCTGCTTCTTTGTCTGTGTATATACGTGCAAAACTTTAATGGAAAAATAGAGATTGTTACTTGATATGTATTATGGTGACTCAGAGCGCACTCACGTTTGTCAATATATTTCTGTATCAAGTATTCAGAGGTTCATGCTTTACAAACGTCTCTTATTGCCATCAATGCATGATTCACACAAAGGTTACGCCTGGGTACCTCAAGTAGGATTTAGCCTGTGGTTGGGTTCGGACACATCTCACAGATTGAGATATATTTTTTAAAAACTTTATGTGCTTGTTTGAAAAAAAAAAATATGGCATTGTTAAATTACGTAATGTGACTCAAGATAAAATCTAATTTAAAGCAATAATCATCAAATGTCCGCTTAGCCACACCAATGTTAGTCAGTGCCATAGGTTTCAGGTATTTGAATGTGGTCCTATCCAAACCAGTCAAGGAAATGTTAGCAAAATCGTACGCTCAGTGTGATTATATTTGTGATCATGCTTGGATTAAAACCTGTTCATTTGAATGCTTGTCTGCTTCTCTCTGTTTTTGTCTGTGTCTGTGTGTGTGTGTGTGTGTGTGATGTGTGTTTGTGTGAGTGCACGCGCGTGAGCGCATGTATCTTCACGTTTGCGCGTGCTCCTTTATAAGCTTCGTGTCGCTCTCATCAGGCCATTACACTGTAACCTATTCATCTTCAGTTTGCCACTACATAGATTGTAGTGTACAAGCAATATGCACGTGCAGTGTCATGTCATAGAAAAAGAAAGAACACCGCACCAAATGAACTCTGACAAAAAAAAAAACGATACAATCATAAACAACAGATCTACATGTAAACCATGTTGTAATACGGCAGTTCTAAGACTACCATAATGGATTGCTGAATATCATATTCCCATGTTTATTTTCCACAGTGGACCTATGAGGCATGTCAACATGTAAATTGTGTTTCCATAGTTCACCGACATGACCATGGGAATAATGATAAAATGCCTTTGAGAAAAGCAATCATATGTCGGTACCTGCCCTACCATGTGCAGTGTGCATTGACCTACATGTCTGAAATAAATAAATGAGAGCCATAGGCAGTGCCATTTTCAATGACTACACAGAATATGGAATACACCATTGCTGCGCTCACAATGGCTTTCAAACGGCCATATTTGATTTCCAGCTGTTCGCAGAAACTGTCTTCGCCAAGCGAGACAGCCCCTTAAAATGTATTAAACTGCTGTCTGCATTCGAAGATGTAATTCAGAGAATATACCGCTCCTCGCTCTATTTCTGACCACGTGATTTTCTAAATAATTCATGCATCACATCCCCTAGAAACACAGCGTCGTCATTAATCGCGAGGACTCTATCAGACATGAAAACTGAAGAGATCCCAAGAAAATAATATCCAAACGCTCCGATACTCAACGCATCTGTAGCCAGCACTTTAACACAGCATCTCAACCAATGGAAGCTTGGTAGGTAAATATTTTTGCTTCTTTTTTTTTTGTTGTAAGATGGTAAATGACCATAACTGTCAGATATTTGATAAATAGCGCCCTTTGATGCGTGTGCCTTGGACAGGCTGAACTTATGGCTCGTTAATGCTTTGATTTTTGGGAAGAAATAAACCAAGAGGACAATGCCAATATTATAAAGTGGCAATATTTGAAAACTAGCATCCTTGTTATGTTTCATAGCAGGTAGAAACAAAATTGAAATATTTTCAGTCACCTTCTGTGTGAAATCGTTGTATTCATGAATGTGCGGGCATAATGAATGCAGCACTGTTGGGAAGTTCTATTTCGTTCTTGAAGGCTGTATGCTAGGGCCTCTGTGATTTATAATATTCCTAAAGAGAGCAATGTAGTCATTGGTTTACACCAAATTGCCTGTTACAAAATGTAAACAGAGTGCTAAGTTGAAAAACATTTCAAAGTGGTACAAGTGCAATATGTTATAATACAACATCTTACTATATTATTTGGATAACACTCCAGCTACATGCGTTATGGCAAAAAACACAAATCGGAAACATTATTGTAAGAATATCTCTCTTTAGATTCAACTGAGATGACGCCCCATTGTTAACATTTTTTATTGTTGATGGGGCATAATTCGAAATGTATTTCTGCTCACAGTAGAAGTTGTCTTTGAGCAGGTGGACAGTTATCTGCCTCGTTGTAAATCATTCTCGCTAATTCCTGAAAGGGTGCGAGGCTGTTGGGGGCCCGGGCGCACACTGTAAATCTTTCCCTTTTATTACCCATGAACATATGCTGCGACGCTAGTAGTCCTGCAACCTTTCCTCAGCCTCTCCGCCAGCTTCCCCGCTGTCTTTTATGGCTTTAAATCTCCATCTTCCAATTGATTTTTGATCTCACTGATTGTCATTTTAAGGCGTTTTTCTATTTACATCGAAAACAGTGGCTGAAAAAGAAAATATATTTCCGTTGTTTGTGTTGATGCTCAAATGTAGGCTACCGTGCGGCTGAACAGCATGAGAAGATAGCACAGCAGACACACAGCAGACACACAGCAGACACACAGCAGACACACAGCAGACACACAGCAGACACACAGCAGACACACAGCAGACACACAGCAGACACACAGCAGACACACAGCAGACACACAGCAGACAAAAGGGTTTCCAAATGGGTTTATTTGAATACAATTCCAGACGCCTTTTTCTCATGCATTAATATTGGTTCATGGATTTCATAACATTATATAAAATGCACATCTCACTCAACCTAATATCACATTGTAGATATACAATTAACGTTTATATTAAAACAATTGTGAAAACAGTATGATTATAGTTGTCAAGTGTACCAATAATGCATCGATGGACAAATCCAAATGTGAAATGTTGTATCCGAAATTCTGTTCAGAACTACATTTGAGTTGGATTCTCAAAACGACATTTATTGGGGTTAGAGGCTTTGTAATCAGGTAAACAAAGACAAATGTAAAGCTTAATATTATATCTTAAAGATGACTAAATAACCACCAATGTCTTTACAATGGTATAGTACAGCCTGACCAAATAATACGTCAAATTATATTTCTTGCAATTGAGAGAAGAAGACAAAATCTTCAGCAGAATGAAATCAAATCGCAAGTTAAGCATTTTCACTATGGACACAGGTCAGATAAGGAAATGTAAACGCTATCCCATTTCAAAATGGGTTTGGGAGCTGAGGCTTGGTTGAAGAAGCAGCCTCAATCAGAACAATCTGCCATCTCGATCACGTGAACAAATATGCTTGTATTTTAAGGCAGTGCCTTGATTTGTCATCATAAAGGTTTTCCGAAACACAAAAATCCTAATGTTAGCTTCAATTCTGTGACTGTGTCTGAAAACCTGTATTTTTCAATAGGAGATTGATTGGCCGAATTTTTTTTGGGTGGAATAAGGATACCTTCTTCGTTTTTTTATTGGTAGTTGAATATGAGTCTTTCCATTCTATCGGGAATACTGTCTGCATTGGTATATGGAAATGTCTGAAAAACCGCAAGATCAGGTTTAGGACAGTATTGTCTACAGACAAAGGGTGAAGGATATATTCTAGAGACTGCAGGGAAAGGAATTGAGACTAAGAAGCACGAGTATATGATGCATTGATTCACAGGTAAGCAATTGCATGGAAAAATGCAACCTTTAACCATGGCTTTACACAACACGAGAGAATAAATATGATTTATTCCATTCAGAGGGGATCTTGTCGGTAACTACGCAGATAGCCTTCGTCTTATGGACCTGAGATACGATTTTAAGACACAATTTTGGGAGAAACCACTTTCGAAGGCTAGTTTGGATGGATGTATTTTGACAATCGGTTTTCAGCTGCTTTTGCAGTTACATGAAAACTGACCGAAAGAGAAGGAAAAATAGGCATTTCATTCTGACTTCTAGATTGTTAGATCGTAAATCACATTCATTTGTCTTATCATCACAGTGATGTTGGACATGATTTATGTGGTTTCAACAATATGGATTTGTTAACCTGCGAATGTAAATAATAATGGATTAAATCATTTTAATTTAGATTTGAGAAATATTTTCAGGATTTCTCTATTTGTAAATAAGACCAAAAATATAGAGGCGCATTTTCATTTAGATATATAGGCTATTTAAAACTATTTTAATTGATGTTCTGCACTCATTTTTGCTTATAGGCTACATTATCCCTTTGTGAAGTTATTGGATAATTCAAAATAAAAAAATATATACAAAATTATAGGCCTGTGGGAATCCAATATGAATTAGGAATAGATCTAAACAATAGGCTTTTGGTCCCTTGTGTGTTATTGACTGTGATATATTTTCAAGTAATATATGAATGATTGTAACTAATCATTTTCTGACTATACTGAATTAAAACAAATTTAGTCCAAGTAAAGGTTTGTGAAATAAGCTTATGTTTAGGATATGCGTCTAGTGACGACATCTTTTCATAGAAGCTATAAGAAGCTGCCAAACTAGCGATAAGAATCAAATGAATAACAAGAAGAACACATTCAATAATTCGGAGGATTTATCCCAAAATTCGTCTTAAACATAGCCAAATTAACAAGCTTCTAAAAGCTGTAGGCCTTAGCTTTATAAAATGTTTTAAGTATGAACAGTTAATTAATTATATCCTCCCATGCTTCCCAGCCCAGGGATGCGCAAAAGTTATATTATTTGTCCCTTCGATTTCTAAAGTAATACCAACAACTTTGAAGTCAACTTCATATCAAAAGCGTACAATGGACACAAAACTAAGGATGAAAAGGACAGCAGATTTAAGTGCAATTTTCGACGACGATTCTTGTAGCAGCCCATTGTATATACCAAACTTACCGTAGCAATGCGTTGGCGAGAAACATTGTCGTCTCAAAAGAGGATCGTGTCTGGCCAGAGTAGTAACAATATATCCTAACAATACACTTTCAAATCCACTCAAAACATATCGACTTCGACTTCAGCAATATTTCGGAGTTTTAAATATTTCTAAGAAACACTAGGCTATAAATCAAATGAGACGATTAGCTCTTTGCCGACAGAAAATAACCTCAAAGCATATTCTGTTAGGCTAGATGAGTAAAGCAGAGTTCAAACTTACATCAAGTAGGCTAGCCTACAGACTAGTTTCTTATTCTGACGTTTATCTCTTACAATTGTGGCCATGTGTCCCATCGCCAGGCTGTGTTTCAGCTTTAAAACACTGGTGAAAACTTCGGTGGTTAGGATTTCATTGTGACTTTCTTGAACCCCTTCCGCTCGTTGTTCATTAATCTATGAGTTATTGATGAACGAGCCAAAGGTCAGCCAAAAGCCTTATGACTGCTAAATATTTTGGCCAGCTCATCTTTCTATAGAATCTTCATTGTAAGATTTGTTTTCTCTCCACCATTGCACTAAATGTTCAGTTTAAATCCATTATAATTAAAATAATAATGTGTTCGAATTTGTGGTTTCTGAATTGTCCCATTTTTTTTTCTCGTGTATCCTGTTATAACAATTAGAATAGATACATGTTCGTAGAAGTTAATTATGGTGCTATATCAGATTCTGTTTTCATGAAAATCTCACTGTAAACAAAAGCAAATCAGTACAATATCATTTCAACAAAACATCTATATAAATGGTGCCATCATTTGTGATATGAAATGATAACCCTACAGTAATCCCATTGTTTTCTTCCAGTTAAATTAAGGAATGGTGGGGCTAAAGCGGTTGAAACCCATGGATTATTTTCTCTTTCAGGTCATGGTGGATGTAATGATGAGCACGTGAAGAACAATACAACACTGATCTGCATAAAATACGGTGAGCAGCATTTATTTAACCAACACCCATGACATATTAATGTTTTCAAATGAACGCGCCAAACAACACTGCCCGTCCATATAGGCCTAAGCGTACCATTTTTTATTTATTCTCAAAAATAGTTTTTAATAGGGCCTTAAAAAAGAAAAAAAGAAAACGATTATCTAGATTGTGAATGGCAAACTTTTAACTCAATTCGCCAGTTTAGCATTTTCAGTTTCCCTTGCAATTGTAGGCCTATAGCCTAGCCAACCAGAGGCTCGTTTAAAACATGCACTTAGTCCTTTTATACGTTGAAGAAGGTTCATCATGTTGACATGCAAGAATGCAGAGTAAGTCCAGATGCAACAGAACATCATCTCTTTGTTTAAGCAGAACATATAAACCTAATTAGGGAACATATCCACGTACACTACTATATAGTTGGTTATGAAAGATAGCTAGGTTACCCACTGGGCACATACTGGTTGTTTCCACATCATGTCAATGAAATTACGTTGAACCAATGTGGAATAGATGTTGAATTGACGACTGTGTCCAGTGGGCACATCATTCAGAATTAACATTTAAAATCAAAACAGAATTCTACCGGTCATCCCATCACCTCCTCAATACGAATTTCAAAAAGGAATACGTCCACCTTTGCGTCAACGGCGATGGTCCCTTTTATAAACCAAATGATTCCTTTATTTTCTGCGGTTTCAAACGTGCGTTTGCGAGAGCGTAGTTGCAGCAATGTAGAATGTAGAGGCTTGATTTACACAAACGGCCTCTGTATTATTGCTGCAGAACTTCCGGAGTATGGAATTCTTTAGCTTGTCTTCCTCCTACGCTTCGAGTTTTACACTTCTGTGGGTGGCAAGTCTTGGTGAGTGTTTTTCTTTTCGTTCCTCTCTAAGGCGTTTACGACCATAACATTTGCACTTATACCCTTTGCTGCGGTCCACCGTGACAGGTGCATTGATATGCACGGCGCGGACATGCAGGCTGCTTACAGTATCAGTTCGCCTCCATTCATACCTTGGCCATTCAGTGTGTTACTTATTTCAAGCCTAGAATTCCAAATTGTTTCCAAAAGTAGCACGATATGTTGAATAGAATACAATATGTTTGTATCCTAGTTTAGGCTCTGGTAGATGATTGCTAACTATAAACTAAATATAGGCTTACTGATTGCAGACTACGTCAGGGTGCCTGAATTTAGGAGCATTTGTTATACACGTACATCATTAGCATATAGGGAACTCACCCATTCCGACCACCCCAATATGTCGGTGAGAAAACAGGGAGAGAGGAAGTCACTTAATTTAGCATCATAACCCCCCTTAGGACACATGCATCGTGATAATATTTTCGAAAATAATGTAATGGTTTATTAATTGCTATTTGAATAAGGTTACCTCTGAAGTGGCATTAAAAATAGAAAAGTCATGAGTGTGAGATGTTACCAACAAATAAACAAAACATATGAACGAGATTCATATGTTAAAAAAAAAAGATTTATTTTATAAATGTGATTTTGAAATAAATGGTGAATTCTACATCGAGAGCAGTTCTGGAACATGCTGGTATGTTAAACAATAAGAGCTGATGGTGGTTTGTGGGGTATTGTGATTGGGAACAGAAAGGGATATTGTGTGAGCCACCATGCTGATTCAGCTCCTTTTCTCAAGTAATTCAAGAAGAAAATCTTTTGATCTTTTGGCACAAGTTAAACTTTAACTAGTTTGTGCCAAACATGCCAAATGGTTCGAAAGTGAGAGGTTGAGAGGGGCTATTGATGATTTGATAGTTCAGGAAAGCAAAGTTTGGAGAGTGAAGAAATAAATATTACAAAACAGCATTTTGGTAGTTTTTCAGTTTCATAAACGAGCACACGAACAAAAATACTTGTATTTGTTTGTAATATTCCATGGAGTTATATTGAAACAAATGCAAAAAATAAAAAATAAAACAGACTTCAGGAATATAATGAAAATGATCAATAGGTTATTGATGAAAGGTTATTTTTCAACTCAGAGTATAGTGTATACTCAGTCATGATTGAGTATTGGTTTACTACATGTTCAATTCATATTGCCTGCATAATGAGCATAACAACTGTTCTCTTCCTAGGTCAAAGAACACTGACGCGGTGGGAAACACCAATCACGTGATAGAAGAACACCCATACCATTGGATAGGGCTGCGTTGGGCCTTCTTGGTTTGAATCCTCACAATGCAGAAAGCTACTTTCTACGATAATTCTGGAGTCTTTGGAAGTTACTCATACCCCAAATCCGAGTCATATAGTTATGGCCCCAGTCATCAGCCCTACCCCACCTCTAACCTTGAGAGTGATTATCAGGGTCCAGTTTGTCCAATACAAACCCCAACTGTACGGCCACTAAATCATAAAGACAGTAACATGAATGGCAACTGCACGAGACCCAGTAGCAGCCAAGGAAACAGCCAACAGCCGAATATTGGTGAACAGCCGCAAGCACCTCCATTGTCGGCATCTTCGCCTAACTCCAGCAACACTTCATCTCAGAAGAAGAAATCTCCCTCAAACAATGCTTCTAATACTGCCACCCCAGTCACTAACAAACAAATATTCCCATGGATGAAGGAGACGCGATCGAACGCCAAACAGAAAAGCAACAACAACAACAATTGCTCAACCGCAGAAGGTACAGTGTGTGTGCGTGTGTTTTAGCATGATTCGTCTGGACATGGTGGTGCGTGCGTATGCGTACGTAAAAAGGCAGGGGTCATTTTAGCCAGCTAAGGAGGCCTATGAGAAATCATTCATAATACACAAAGAGACTTATGGTGTTTACTATGTATTTTCAGGTGAGTCCTGCGATGAAAAAAGCCCACCTGGTCCAGCCGCCAAACGGGTCCGAACTGCCTACACCAGTGCACAACTTGTAGAACTTGAGAAGGAGTTCCATTTCAACCGGTACCTGTGTCGTCCCCGACGAGTGGAGATGGCTAATTTATTGAATCTCACTGAGCGCCAAATAAAGATCTGGTTTCAAAACAGAAGGATGAAATACAAAAAGGACCAGAAGGCTAAGGGGATAATGCACTCTCCCATCGGACACTCCCCGGACAGAAGCCCACCATTAAGTGGCCCAAATCACATAGGATATTCTGTCAATGTAAATTGTCTCAGCTATGACGCGCCGTCGCCCCCTTCATTCGCCAAACCACAGCAAAACATGTACGGCTTGGCTGCGTACACCGCACCATTAGGTGGCTGCATACCGCAACAGAAAAGGTATCCGGGCTCCGAATACGAGCACCACAGCATGCAAGGCAATGGTGGCTTTGCCAACGCTAATTTGCAAAGCAGTCCGGTGTACGTTGGGGGACATTTCGTTGATTCCATGCCAGCCTCGGGTCCCATGTTCAACCTCGGCCATCTCCCCCATCCCTCATCCGCCAGCGTGGACTACAGCTGTGCCGCTCAGATTCCAGGCAACCACCACCACCATGGACCCTGTGACCCCCATCCCACATATACAGACCTCACCTCTCACCATGCGTCTCAGGGAAGGATTCAGGAAGCCTCTAAACTAACGCATTTGTAAAATGTGAGGATTCCGTCTGTGTGCCCAAGTTCTGTTAGTCTCTTTTATTACCTCACTAGTCTAAAGTCATTTATATGATTACACTAAAAGTGAATAATGTATTACCCAGTGTTATTATTGATATTACTATTAATGCTATTGTGTAATAATTATTTTCTAAGAATAGCTGCGGTCCATTTTTCTTGACTGTTGACGATGCGCAGGGGAGACCGTTTTGTCTGTTGTTCGTTTTCTGAAGTGCAATGCACAGAACGGGGACAGAACATGTCGTAACATTACTTGAAGGTAAGTCCTGTAAATCTGACAGTAGTTACCCATCTTTATAGGGATGGTTTTTATAGAGAGAAAAAAAAAACTCTAAGGTGTCTGTTTGCTATATTTGAAGCGTCTTATTTATTTTTCCAAGATTGTATTGAATTTATCTCTTTTTCTGTATGTATTATTTAAGGTTTTTTGTATCACACATTATTTATAATTTACATGTATAACTGTTTATATGGACATCTAGAATTTATGCAACATAGTTGGGCAGACTTTGAGATCATAGCCCTTCAATAGGAACACATGTTTTGGGTGAAGACTAGTTCTAAGATATGGTTTCAGTGGCTGGTGGTTTTAGGTTGTTGTAGAAGGATCTCCTACGTGTACATCTGGGAATATTGGGGCATTTTTCATGTGCCACTATAAAAAACAAAGTTAGGCTACATGTAGCCTATCGAAATACCGAATATTACAGAAATTAATCACACCAGCATGTCATTTGTTGTCATTGCCAATTTTCATATCACGTCATTGTTATTTCATCAGTTGGACTGTCCATGCATACATTTATGAAACGCTAATGATATGAAAATGTTATATTTTAATGTGTTTAACATTTTGTAAATAAAGTGCTTAAATTTACACAGTGGGTTAAAAGCACCGTTATTTTCCATACACATAACACACGTAGAAAAATTTGAAAACAGTAAGAAAATGATTAAGTTGCAGCAGCCGGTTGGGACTGGGTATGAATTTGCCTCGTCGCCATTTTGAAGTAACAGTAAATCGAAAGAAGGCTTACAGCCTAAACAAAGAAATGGCATGTCTCTATTCGCTCACGTCCAGTTGAGAGCGTGCACAGTACAAACATTGCATAAAGGCAAGCAGATCAAAGACACATATAGAAAATTATGTATTTTTCAAAGCTTACATATTTCAGGTGGTTCCAACTGAGCTACAGGGGTGTAATTAATTTGATTTTTCGAATTATTTTCTGTTAGCAAAATGTAGGCTATATTTCATCTCAGAGTTTCTCATTTATTACCACATTCTATTGTGAAGCAGATCCCACATTCAACGTAACTGAGGATTTGCATTTATCAAAATATGTTAACTTATTACAACTGGTCCATATATAGGCCTTTAACCACATCAAGGACTTGAAATGTTCCTTTACGTTTAAAAACCACTCTATTTTTGGGTAAGATGTTTAAATTGCACAAATACATATAGGCCTAATATTGTACAATATTATTTCCAACACTAGTGAGTGACTAAAGCATGACGCAGGCAACGGTAGTGTTTAACTTTAGCCATATCTAACAGAGTGCCGCGCATCCTTTCTTCCTCCTGAGAGACATTTCAAAGCTCATTAATCAAAAACTCGTCGCTTTTAGACTCCACACTGATTCCCCCTCCTTGTGAACAAAGCATTTGCATTCCAAATTCTAGAAACGCATTTCAAACTGAGAGGCCAAACTTTGGTAGATGTCCAAACGAGCACACTGAGCACTGGCTTAAAGAATATCCACAGATGAGAGAGAAACAAGAGTGCGCTAAGGCAATGAATCTGAGCCACGGAAGGAAGGTACTATTACAGGCGACGAGAGAAAGTAAGTGGGTCTGAAAATGTGTTCAATGCATTCAATTCCTCAGCTAGGAAAAGGGATAAAGCCTGATTCAAACGTCTGAATGAAATTAAACCTAAGTAATTTGCGAAAGCTGTTTATAGCACATGGTTAACAATAATTGGTCTGTTTCTAAAACGACAAAATAGAATCTCAGCCTTTTAATTGCCTTGATTGCATAGCTTACATCAGAGGCACTGAAGGCTTTCCCCCCCTGCAATACCATCTTATTCAAAGCACAGTGGAAGGCGGCCATTTTAACCCTTGGGGAGCTTGTCCTTTCATGTTTAATCTCTCCATTTTCTCCCTCCAGATAATGATTACGTTGATACCTTGATAAAATGCACTGTGTGCACAGCTCGCGACCAACGCTGAAGCTATTATAATGGGTAAAACCCTGAAGAAACCCATCCAATTCAAATGAAGTACATTCAAGTAAGGCTTGAAAAGGGAATTAATTAAGCTGACATGTATGTTTGTCCCTTCCACAAAGGATAGGACACCTGATTCCTTCAGCAATATGTTCGTTTTGAATGTGACATGGACACAACAAACAAAGTTGAATCTTGATTGCCTATGTGTCATCATGTTAATAGGTTTATGGCGCTAGGATGGTTTGCCCACATTGCTATTTATTGGGTCAACAATAGTTTTGACACCCAAGGATGCCCTTTGCTATATTATTGGATGACAGAAACGGTATACTATTCAGGAGGCCTTAGATTGCTTTGCTGTCAGAAAATATGCTATCTGAGTGGCACAGTATCACCTATATACACTACATGACCAAAAGTATGTGGACACCTGCTCGTCGAACATCTCATTCCAAAATCATGGGCATTAATATGGAGTTGGTCCCCCTCCCCCCCCCTTTGCTGCTATAACAGCCTCCACTCTTCTGGGAAGGCTTTCCACTAGATGTTGGAACATTGCTGCGGGGACTTGCTTCCATTCAGCCACAAAAGCATTAGTGAGGTCGGGCACTGATGTTGGGCGATTAGGCCTGGCTCGCAGTCGGCGTTCCAATTCATCCCAAAGGTGTTCAATGGGGTTGAGGTCAGGGATCTGTGCAGGCCAGTCAAGTTCTTCCACACCGATCTCGACAAACCATTTCAGAATGGACCTCGCTTTGTGCACGGGGGCATTGTCATGCTGAAACAGGAAAGGGCCTTCCCCAAACTGTTACCACAAAGTTGTAAGCACAGAATCTAGAATGTCATTTTATGCTGTAGCGTTCAGATTTCCCTTCACTGGAACTAAGGGGCCTAGCCCGAACCATGAAAAACACCCCCAGACCATTATTCCTCCTCCACCAAACTTTACAGTTGGCACTATGCATTGGGGCAGGTAGAGTTCTCCTGGCATCCGCCAAACCCAGATTAGTCAGTCAGACTGCCAGATGGTGAAGCGTGATTCATCACTCCAGAGAACGCATTTCCACTGCCCCAGAGTCCAATGGCGGCGAGCTTTACACCACTCCAGACAAGGCTTGGCATTGGGCATGGTGATCTGAGGCTCGGCCATGGAAACCCATTTCATGAAGCTCCAGATTAACAGTTCTTGTGCTAACGTTGTTTTCAGAAGCAGTTTGGAACTCGGTAGTGAGTGTTGCAACCGAGGACAGACGATTTTTACCCGCTACGTGCTTCAGCACTCGGCGGTCCCGCTCTGTGAGCTTGTGTGGCCTACCACTTTGTGGCTGAGCCGTTGTTGCTCCTAGACGTTTCCACTTCACAATAACAGCACTTACAGTTGACCGGGGAAGCTCTAGCAGGGCAGAAATTTGATGAACTGACTTGTTGGAAAGTTGGCATCCTATGATGGTGCCACATTGAAAGTCACTGAGCTCTTCAGTAAGGCCATTCTACTGCCAATGTTTGTCTATGGAGATTGCATGGCTGTGTGCTCGATTTTATACACCTGTCAGCAACGGGTGTGGCTGAAATAACCCAATCCACATACTTTTATATATATAGTGTACATATAGTATGATTGTATCAAACGGGAGATTATGTGCATGGCTAGTCAGATATCCGTGGACCCCCATCATTTCAGTCCCTTATTGGCATTTGCAGGGCGGCCTGTGCATGCTTTGTGGTCACTAATTCAGAAAACTTGTGTGTGGAATTCAGCATGTATTCAAACAATAAAACGGAATGGTGAGCATCTGATAATGTGTTACTTTTTTTGTGAGCCAGAAATACTAGTTAACCTGATTAGTCTAACTTGTTAGATTTTTAAAAATCCAATATCTAACGTTTACTGCCTACATGTATGCCTGATACTGCCTGCCTGAATGCCTGATACTGCCTGCCTGAATGCCTGATACTGCCTGCCTGAATGCCTGATACTGCCTGCCTGAATGCCTGATACTGCCTGCCTGAATGTGTGATACTGCCTGCCTGAATGCCTGATACTGCCTGCCTGTATGCCTGATACTGCCTGCCTGTATGCCTGATACTGCCTGCCTGTACGCCTGACACTGCCTTCCTGAATGCCTGATACTGCCTGTATACCTGATACTGCCTGCCTGAATGCCTGATATTGCCTGCCTGTATGCTTGATACTGCCTGTATGTCTGATACTGCCTGTATGTCTGATACTGCCTGAATGCCTGATACTGCCTGCCTGAATGCCTGATACTGCCTGCCTGAATGCCTGATACTGCCTGCCTGAATGCCTGATACTGCCTGCCTGAATGCCTAATACTGCCTGCCTGTATGCCTGATACTGCCTGCCTGAATGCCTGATACTGCCTGCCTGTATGCCTGATACTGCCTTCCTGAATGCCTGATACTGCCTGTATGCCTGATACTGCCTGCCTGAATGCCTGATATTGCCTGCCTGTATGCTTGATACTGCCTGTATGTCTGATACTGCCTGTATGTCTGATACTGCCTGTATGTCTGATACTGCCTGAATGCCTGATACTGCCTGCCTGAATGCCTGATACTGCCTGCCTGAATGCCTAACACTGCCTGCCTGATACTGCCTGATACTGCCTACCTGTTTGCCTGATACTGCCTGCCTGTATGACTGATATTGCCTGCCTGTATGCCTGATACTGCCTGCCTGTATGCTTGATACTGCCTGAATGCCTGATACTGCCTGCCTGAATGCCTTCTACTGCCTGCCTGTATGCTTGATACTGCCTGAATGCCTGATACTGCCTGCCTGTATGCCTGATACTGCCTGAATGCCTGATACTGCCTGCCTGTATGCCTGATATTGCCTGCCTGTATGCTTGATACTGCCTGAATGCCTGATACTGCCTGCCTGAATGCCTGATACTGCCTGCCTGAATGCCTGATATTGCCTGCCTGTATGCCTGATACTGCCTGCCTGTATGCCTGATACTGCCTGCCTGTATGCTTGATACTGCCTGCCTGTATGCCTGATTCTGCCTGTATAACTGATACTGCCTGAATGCCTGATACTGCCTGCCTGAATGCCTGATATTGCCTGCCTGTATGCTTGATACTGCCTGTATGTCTGATACTGCCTGTATGTCTGATACTGCCTGTATGCTTGATACTGCCTGTATGTCTGATACTGCCTGTATGTCTGATACTGCCTGTTTGTCTGATACTGCCTGTATGTCTGATACTGCCTGTATGTCTGATAATGCCTGTATGTATGCCTGATACTGCCTGCCTGTATGCCTGATACTGCCTGCCTGTATGCTTGATACTGCCTGTAAGCCTGATACTGCCTGTATGCCTGATACTGCCTGAATGCCTGATACTGCCTGCCTGAATGCCTGATACTGCCTGCCTGAATGCCTGATATTGCCTGCCTGTATGCTTGATACTGCCTGTATGCCTGATGCTGCCTGTATGCTTGATACTGCCTGTATGTCTGATACTGCCTGTATGTCTGATACTGCCTGTATGCCTGATACTGCCTGTATGTCTGATACTGCCTGTATGCTTGATACTGCCTGTATGTCTGATACTGCCTGTATGTCTGATACTGCCTGTATGCTTGATACTGCCTGTATGTCTGATACTGCATGTATGCCTGATACTGCCTGTATGTCTGATACTGCCTGAATGTCTGATAGTGCCTGTATGCTTGATACTGCCTGTATGTCTGATACTGCCTGTATGCTTGATACTGCCTCTATGTATGATTCTGCCTTTATGCCTGATACTGCCTGTATGTATGATACAGCCTGTATGCTTGAAACTCCTGTATGTCTGAAACTGCCTGTATGCTTGACACTGCCTGAATGCCTGATACTGCCTGCCTGAATGCCTGATACTGCCTGCCTGAATGCCTGATATTGCCTGCCTGTATGCTCGATACTGCCTGTATGTCTGATACTGCCTGTATGCTTGATACTGCCTGTATGTCTGATACTGCCTGTATGTCTGATACTGCCTGTATGCTTGATACTGCCTGTATGTCTGATACTGCATGTATGCCTGATACTGCCTGTATGTCTGATACTGCCTGAATGTCTGATAGTGCCTGTATGCTTGATACTGCCTGTATGTCTGATACTGCCTGTATGCTTGATACTGCCTCTATGTATGATTCTGCCTGTATGCCTGATACTGCCTGTATGTATGATACAGCCTGTATGCTTGAAACTCCTGTATGTCTGAAACTGCCTGTATGCTTGATACTGCCTGAATGCCTGATACTGCCTGCCTGAATGCCTGATACTGCCTGCCTGAATGCCTGATATTGCCTGCCTGTATGCTTCATACTGCCTGTATGCTTGATACTGCCTGTATGTCTGATACTGCCTGTATGCTTGATATTGCCTGTATGTCTGATACTGCCTGTATGTCTGATACTGCCTGTATGCTTGATACTGCCTGTATGTCTGATACTGCATGTATGCCTGATACTGCCTGTATGTCTGATACTGCCTGAATGTCTGATAGTGCCTGTATGCTTGATACTGCCTGTATGTCTAATACTGCCTGTATGCTTGATACTGCCTCTATGTATGATTCTTCCTGTATGCCTGATACTGCCTGTATGTATGATACAGCCTGTATGCTTGAAACTCCTGTATGTCTGAAACTGCCTGTATGCTTGATACTGCCTGAATGCCTGATACTGCCTGCCTGAATGCCTGATACTGCCTGCCTGAATGCCTGATATTGCCTGCCT
>NC_139992.1:4382970-4405470 GCF_964263955.1 Coregonus lavaretus
CATCCCCTCTCTGCTCCCCCACCACACTCGCCCACAGCCGAGAACTGGAGGGGTTGGACACATGGTATCATTGGAGCTTAGGAGTTCACTTGTCACACTAACTGGTTATGAAATGTAAACACGGTGACGGTGCCATTTGTTTAGTTAATCTGGAGGTGAAAGAAACACAAACCTGTTTAGGAGAGGTGCTGGCTAGCGGAGTAGAACACCTGTTTAGGAGAGGTGCTGGCTAGCAGAGTAGAACACCTGTTTAGGAGAGGTGCTGGCTAGCGGAGTAGAACACCTGTTTAGGAGAGGTGCTGGCTAGCAGAGTAGAACACCTGTTTAGGAGAGGTGCTGGCTAGCAGAGTAGAACACCTGTTTAGGAGAGGTGCTGGCTAGCAGAGTAGAACACCTGTTAAGGAGAGGTGCTGGCTAGCAGAGTAGAACACCTGTTTAGGAGAGGTGCTGGCTAGCAGAGTAGAACACCTGTTTAGGAGAGGTGCTGGCTAGCAGAGTAGAACACCTGTTTAGGAGAGGTGCTGGCTAGCAGAGTAGAACACCTGTTTAGTTCAACTGATGTGATGAGGTGGTGTTGAAGGAGTCAGGCGCAGGAGGGTAAATCACAGAAACAGGCTTTAATCCGAAAAATACAGGTTTACGCAGAAATGCGTCAAACACACTCCAGGGCACAAAACAGGCACACTGGAAAATACAAGGCACACAGGAAAAATACTCCTGTCGATACTAAATACAAGAGCTCCACTGAGCTACTAACCTCCACAACAAACAATCACCCACAAGGACAAGGGGGGCAGAGGGAACACTTATACATGGACTAATGAGGGGAATAGAACCAGGTGTGTGTGATTGACAAGACAATTGTGATGATGATTGGGGCGGCAGGGGTTAGTACTCCGGTGACGACGAACGCCGAAGCCTGCCCGAACAAGGAGGGGAGGCAGTCTCGGCCGAAGTCGTGACAACTCAATTAACCAAATATTAAACCAAATGCCTTAAATGATGTAAAGATTAGTTTTATGAGATCGAGTTGTCATCAGAAGACTGGAGGGCACGTTCCAAAGTGTTAGAAGTGGAAGAAATAGTTTATAAACTGTCGATTCTCAAACTACTCCCAGACTTCTATCTAAAGTTATGACTGTCTTTTATACCCATGTATGTCTACCCTGAATTAACCACATATTTTAATTTAAATGCATAATGGTGTAAGGCTGTTCTCAGGATAGTTCTTCAGAACAATGCACTAACTCTCAGGTTCAGAAATAAGATTGTTGATAACCATCATTGAATAGTCACTGCAAAGTTATTATGAGTTACTGCACTGAATAAAATATCTAACTCATGTCGACATTTCTTCGTGTATCTTCCCGCTGGGAATTTCAACATGGAAATGTGGGTTATATTTGGTTGAGACGTTGATCAATGAGATTTCAACCTTTATTCACCCACTCAAAAAGACAGCCAGAAGTTTGTTGAATTCCCAATGTTTTATCACTATGCTTTCAACCATCTATAAACACAACTGAATTCCAACGGAAAAACAATGTCAGCGTTTTGGTTTTAGTTCAACCATTTAAAAGCACAACAAAATTCAAATGGGAATACAATGTCAGATATTTTGTATTTATTGCATACAACAACTTCATGTGTTATCTCTGTGTTTCATCTAATAGCAGAACCGAATGACCTGGATTAGAGTTGAGATGACATTAAAAGCACATAGTGCAAGTGATCAATGCTGTTCAAGATTCTCTGCAGATTATTATAGCAATAGTGAAGACCTCAACAGACCTGGGACCTTTGCATGCTATCTTGAACATGCACGCTTTCTATGATGACACAAGAAGACGTTCATAGTTACAGTAGGCGAACCTCAAAATGTGCCCATGGATGTGTTACTCATTTTAAGGTTGAATAAATACTGTTACATTAGTTTGTAAAATAGCCTTAACTTTAGGCTATTTACTGTTTTACTAAAGGATTATTGAATTGTGTTTGGTAATATCAACATTTAAAGGATATCTACTGCTTGGATAGTTCCATCTGAGCCACTGGTTTAATCCTTTTCTTTAACTTTAACATTTTTGGTTTAGTTGGAGACGTGAATCCAACATAGGCCTATCATTTGTTAGCTTGTTGACAACTTAATAGTCCCGTTTGGCTCAGTTGGTAGAGCATGGCGCTTGCAACGTCAGCGTTTGTCGGTTCGTTTCCCACGGGGATCAGTATGAAAATGTATTTTCTCACTACTGTAAGTCGCTCTGGATAAGAGTCTGCCAAATGATAATAGATGTTTTACTGTATGCAGACGTGTAAATGAATTGTGTTTGGTTATCAACAATTGTATGTTTTGTGCCACTGACTTAGTCTGGCTTTAATTCCAGTTTGTCTACAAATTAATAATTTATATGCTGTATTCATGTCTCCATCTGGATAGTCACCTGGAATGCATTTCAATTAACAGGTGTGCCTTGCTAAAAGTTAATTTGTGGAATTTATTTCCTTCTTAATGTGTTTGAGCCAATCAGTTGGGTTGTGACAAGGTAGGGATGGTATACAGAAGATAGCCCTATTTGGTAAAAGACCAAGTCCATGTTATGGCAAGAACAGCTCAAATAAGCAAAGAGAAACAACAGTCCATCATTACTTTAAGACATGAAGGTCAGTCAATACGGAAAATGTCAAGAACTTTGAAAGTTTCTTCAAGTGCAGTCGCAAAAACGATCAAGCGCTATGGTGAAACTGGCTCTCATGACGTCCGCAACAGGAAAGGAAGACCCAGAGTTACCTGCAGAGGATAAGTTCATTAGAGTTAACTGCACCTCAGATTGCAGCCCAAATAAATGATTCACAGAGTTCAAGTAACATCAACGGTTCAGAGGAGACTACTAAAGGATACCAATAAGAAGAAGAGACTTGCTTGGGCCAAGAAACACGAGCAATGTTGACACTGTCTGTGATTTATTTACAATCAAGGCACGCTTAACCAGCATGGCTACCACAGCACTATGCAGCGATATGCCATCCCATCTGGTTTGGGCTTATTGGGACTATCATTTGTTTTTCAACAGGACCCAAAACACACCTCCAGGCCGTGTAAGGGCTATTTGACCAAGAAGGAGAGTGATGGAGTGCTGCATCAGATGACCTGGCCTTCACAATCACCCGACCTCAACCCAATTGAAATGGTTAGGGATGAGTTGGACCGCAGAGTGAAGGAAAAGCAGCCAACAAGTGCTCAGCATATGTTGGAAAAGCATTCCAGGTGAAGCTGGTTGAGAGAATGCCAAGAGTGTGCAAAGCTGTCATCAATGTGAAGGGTGGCTACTTTGAAGAATCTCTAATATAAAATATATTTTGATTTGTTTATCACTTTTTTGGTTACTACATGATTCCATATGTGTTATTTCATAGTTTTGATGTCTTCACTATTATTCTACAATGTAGAAAATAGTAAAAATAAAGAAAAACCCATGAATTAGTAGGTGTGTCCAAACGTTTGACTGGTACTGTTTAAATATATACATATGTACATGTGTTTTGCATATGCAGTGATTGTGTGGCAAAATGCATTGCAACTAAAGGCCAATGTTAAACCCTAAACCCATCGTTTATTTAACAATGATAGCTTCTGATCCTTATCCGTACAATATATTTTAAAGTATTTGATTACTGGAGTTGTGGTAAGGATTAAGCTACATAGAATGAAAATGCAAACACTGAGGGAAAAGTGCTCGCCGATCGAGGGGTTTTGTCATGGCCACATTCACCCTCTATGATATCCAGTACTCACATTCACCCTCTATGATATCCAGTACTCACATTCACCCTCTATGATATCCAGTACTCACATTCACCCTCTATGATATCCAGTACTCACATTCACCCTCTATGATATCCAGTACTCACATTCACCCTCTATGATATCCAGTACTCACATTCACCCTCTATGATATCCAGTACTCACATTCACCCTCTATGATATCCAGTACTCACATTCACCCTCTATGATATCCAGTACTCACATTCACCCTCTATGATATCCAGTACTCCCATTCGAGGAACGGAAAGACCGTGGCCCTCCAGCAGGAAGATTGAACAGTGGGGAACTCGCTAGGGGTACTTGGTCGCCACAAGTTCAACCCAAACCAACAAAAAAACACACGTACGCAAGTGACTATGGATTTTTTTTGTCCTCAAACTGACCAAAAGGAGAAAGAAAAAAACACATGAGAAAGAAAGAAACTTGAGAAATAAAAGAGGAACAAGAAGGCAACAATGTGTCAAAGGTCATCAAGGTGAAACCTGACATCAACCACGGCCACTGAATGACCTTGTGTATTTTCACTAATTCTACATTCGTTTGTACCAAGGGGTGGAAATGGAGGATACTGTCCTAAATCTCACCTTATAACAGCCCAACCTGTTGCTACTACTCTACAATGTGATTTCATAGGAGCTATATCCATCCAGGTTGGAGGACGTTGGAACTCAGTAGGAAGCCTAGGTGAAGTAAGAATTTTTTACTATACCTGGACTGTGGTATCCGACCTTACTGTGGGGATTCACTGATTGCTCTTTCCTTTGTGGTAGTTGAAACGTACAGTGTGTAAAGTAAAAACGACTGTTGTGATTTGAGCCGGGGTGTATATATTCATACTGTTAAATAACGAGATAACACAGCCACCATTTTGGCTTTGCAGCATGATACACTGCAAATAATGAAGTCAAATATTTACCAGGCCAAAGCCTACAGCTAGATGCTGTTTGTACTATACTGCAAACGTCCTGGTAAGGTTCACAAATGGCATTTATTGAAATTTTTACATCATCACTGTCATAACACATTAGCTAATGTCCACTGATCTTTTACTATTAATCAACAATAACACATCAATTAGATTTCTGATGTATGAGTCTCTCAATTGATAGTTCTGATATGATAAACTATTGCTATAATTAACATGTGTAACCCAACCATGGCACATCTAAAGTGCCTGACCAAAAAGGTTCATCCCTTCCACAGTTACCTGGAGAATAACTTGCTGATAACGCAGGAAGGGGGTCATATATAACCCTTGCCTTATCTATAATGCTTCCTACCTAAATATATTATGAACACCTTTCCCCTTAGCTGAGGGCCGTATGGATCTCCTTTATGGCATTTTCTGTATGAAATTTGTGACTGAATAAATTGCATCTTTCATTTTTCTTAGAAACTCTTCTGTGGTGACTGCGATATCTGGCTCTCAGCGCTTTACATAATTATATTAGTCTTATTCTACACCAAGAAATGGATTGCTCTGGAAAATGAACCTGGCTTTGCTATAAATTACACCTATGGATTCTGAGAAATGTGTTATTTTGTTTAAAATAGTCCCTAATATAATTAGAGTTTGAATTCATGGAGAGCTACAAGTGTACCTATTACAGTAACAGGTTTTGGAATTGAATCTGTCTGCAGGATAAAGAATGATCCGGTGTGCTTTTCATTTGTAATCTTAGACACATTATTTCAGTAATATAGTCTGTGACCATTAGATATGAAAAATTGATTATTGTACGGACAGGTTTATTCATGAGTTTAGTTTTTAGCAGTACATCCACGAAAGCAAGTTAAATAATGGGTAATCAAATAACTTATCATAAGCTGGTGGTGACACTTTAAAGGGACAATCAGCAGTAGAAACAATAACAAAGCAGCCTCCCCGCCCCTGGTCCGATAAACAGCTGAGGGATGGGGCTGGAGAAATGTAACCACTCTCAAATTTATAGACAGAGCTATGGATGCAAGGACTGACCATCCATGATATCCAAGTGATAGTTTTAACCACGTTTTGGGATAATATAGTGTTTGTTTACGACAGTTGAACTAAGCTCGAGAATCAATGGGTACATATAATTCATTTATAAGTCAAAAAATCGATCTAGTAAATGCTGAGTGCCCCTTTAAGCATCTTAGTATTAGCTTACATTTACATTTTAGCAGACGCTCTTATCCAGAGCAACTTTACAGTTAGTGAGTGCATAAATTTATTTATTTTCATACTGGCCCCCCCGTGAGAATTGAACCCACAACCCTGGCGTTGCAAGCGCCATGCTCTACCAACTGAGCTACACAGGGCCACAGCTGCGACTCTGACACGGGCAGTACAGAAGCATCATGACTAAAAAAGACCATCAGGCTGATCACCACTAGTCAGCTATCTGAAATCAAATCCAATGTATTTTCTACAAACCAATATGATATCGATATCAAATAGATTTTCCATAATGGTGTCCATCACTAGTATTCAGGTAGGTGTGAGAGGATGGACCGACTTTAGCTGAGCCCTATGGTTAGAGAGCCTACCTGTATTGGTTAGAGAGCCTACCTGTACTGGTTAGAGAGCCTACCTGTACTGGTTAGAGAGCCTACCTGTACTGGTTAGAGAGCCTACCTGTGTACTGGTTAGAGAGCCTACCTGTACTGGTTAGAGAGCCTACCTGTACTGGTTAGAGAGCCTACCTGTGTACTGGTTAGAGAGCCTACCTGTACTGGTTAGAGAGCCTACCTGTACTGGTTAGAGAGCCTACCTGTACTGGTTAGAGAGCCTACCTGTACTGGTTAGAGAGCCTACCTGTACTGGTTAGAGAGCCTACATGTGTACTGGTTAGAGAGCCTACCTGTACTGGTTAGAGAGCCTACCTGTGTACCGGTTAGAGATGCTACCTGTACTGGTTAGAGAGCCTACCTGTACTGGTCAGAGAGCCTACCTGTACTGGTTAGAGAGCCTACCTGTACTGGTTAGAGAGCCTACCTGTACTGGTCAGAGAGCCTACCTGTACTGGTCAGAGAGCCTACCTGTACTGGTTAGAGAGCCTACCTGTATACTGGTTAGAGAGCCTACCTGTACTGGTTAGAGAGCCTACCTGTGTACTGGTTAGAGAGCCTACCTGTGTACTGGTTAGAGAGCCTACCTGTACTTGTTAGAGATCCTACCTGTGTACTGGTTAGAGAGCCTACCTGTGTACTGGTTAGAGAGCCTACCTGTACTGGTTAGAGAGCCTACCTGTACTTGTTAGAGATCCTACCTGTGTACTGGTTAGAGAGCCTACCTGTGTACTGGTTAGAGAGCCTACCTGTATACTGGTTAGAGAGCCTACCTGTGTACTGGTTAGAGAGCCTACCTGTGTACTGGTTAGAGAGCCTACCTGTACTGGTTAGAGAGCCTACCTGTACTGGTTAGAGAGCCTACCTGTACTGGTTAGAGAGCCTACCTGTACTGGTTAGAGATCCTACCTGTACTGGTTAGAGAGCCTACCTGTGTACTGGTTAGAGAGCCTACCTGTGTACTGGTTAGAGATCCTACCTGTGTACTGGTTAGAGAGCCTACCTGTACTGGTTAGAGAGCCTACATGTGTACTGGTTAGAGAGCCTACCTGTACTGGTTAGAGAGCCTACCTGTGTACTGGATAGAGATCCTACCTGTACTGGTTAGAGAGCCTACCTGTGTACTGGTTAGAGATCCTACCTGTACTGGTTAGAGAGCCTACCTTTGCTGGCCAGACCATTGTCATCCTGATTTATCTAGCTAAGTGGCCATGCTGGTCAAACCTCTTCCTCAGAAATAATGATCCTGCCATGACCTTAAAAGTTTGTAGAAGGCTGCATATCATCTGTTTGGTGACTCATTTCAACAATCCAGTGCCAAAGCAAAACAGATACAGTATATTGCCCTTTAATATCAGAAGAATTAGTGAAGATGCTTTTCTAAATTAGAGAATTTTTGCAAGCTTGATTCCGCCCTCAGTGGCTTATGAATTTGGAGGTTATCGTTTAAGACTGAAGACCATGGATGAATTCAGCGTTATTTCCCGGCTGTTTTCCCCGTCTCTTGCTAGTGTGGTTACTGATGTGGTGGGAGCCTTTCGTCCTCTGAGTCTGAGAGTTCTAACGACTGGCGGTGTGATGGCTGCAGCCGTTATCATCCAAGTCCAAAACACTGTACATGGTTGTAATAACCCCCCATTTATTGGAGGAGATCCCAAGAGTTGATGCGATTGCCTTCAGCAAGACCACGTACCTGACCCCCTCAATAACTGTGAATTTGGAATGTGTCATAAAGGTTCTGTTCAATGTATGCCAAACATTGGAGAATGAATGGGATCTAATTCAATCATGGAAGGCATTGTTCTGTAAATATTAATAATAACAAGGCTATTTTATTCTTATAGTAGGCTTGACAAACAATGGTACAATGCTCATTTCCCCTTTCCCCTAACCTATGCTGCGCTCCGATCTAAAAGCACAGGAGAAGCAGGGTTAAATCATTCTGCCCCATTCAAAAAAAGACATTTGATTTCATTTTGCAGTGTGTCTGGCGGTGGGTGGAGGTGGCAGGAGGCCTGTCAGGCAGCGAGGCTCTCTGGCCCTGTTACAGCCCAACTTTGGCTGCAGGAAGAGCGGAGCAGCACACAGATCTAGTGTTTAGACACGCAATATCGACAATGCATTTATCTTTGAATAATGGAAATGTCCTGAGAATACGGTGGCAGTGGTCCTGGCATGTCCACAGAGGGCGCGGGCCTGTCTGGAAGCGAGGCTCTCTGGCCCTGTTGCAGTATAATGTGGCGTCTGCTCTGACTCCCCTGGAGCATACCGCTACTCTGCTACTCTGTTGCTCAGCTCAGCTCTGCTCCTCTACTCTGCTACTCTGTTGCTCAGCTCAGCTCTGCTCCTCTACTCTGCTACTCTACTCTGCTACTCTGCTCTGCTACTCTGCTCTGCTCCTCTACTACTCTGCTCTGCTCCTCTACTCTGCTACCCTACTCTACTACTCTGCATTGCTACCCTGCTACTCTACTCTACTACTCTGCTCTGCTCCTCTGCTACTCTGCTCTGCTCCTCTACTACTCTGCTCTGCTCCTCTACTACTCTGCTCTGCTACTCTACTACTCTGCTACTCTACTCTGCTCCTCTACTACTCTGCTACTCTGCTCTGCTCCTCTGCTACTCTGCTCTGCTCCTCTACTACTCTGCTCTGCTCCTCTGCTACTCTGCTCTGCTACTCTACTACTCTGCTCTGCTCCTCTGCTCCTCTGCTCCTCTGCTCTGCTACTCTACTACTCTGCTACTCTGCTCTGCTCCTCTACTACTCTGCTCTGCTCCTCTGCTACTCTGCTCTGCTCCTCTACTATTCTGCTCTGCTCCTCTGCTCTGCTACTCTACTACTCTGCTCTGCTCCTCTGCTACTCTGCTCTGCTACTCTACTACTCTGCTACTCTGCTCTGCTCCTCTGCTACTCTGCTCTGCTCTTCTACTACTCTGCTCTGCTCCTCTACTACTCTGCTCTGCTCTTCTGCTACTCTGCTCTGCTCCTCTGCTACTCTGCTCTGCTCCTCTACTAATCTGCTCTGCTCTGCTCCTCTTCTACTCTGCTACTCTGCTCTGCTCCTCTGCTCCTCTGCTCTGCTCCTCTGCTCCTCTGCTCTGCTCCTCTGCTACTCTGCTCTGCTCCTCTGCTACTCTGCTCTGCTCCTCTACTACTCTGCTACTCTGCTCTGCCTCAGGCCCACATTCCTCCTTCCACTGGCTTCCTCCGCCACACTGTACCGGCTCCCCACTTCATTTACACTCCTGTTGGAGAGGGACTTAATGTGGGAAAAGCTGCTGCCAAAACAGATCTTATCTGCTCTCTCTTTCAGGACAGTACTCAGGAGCACACTGATTAGAGAGCATGAAATATATTCACTTCAAACGTTATATTTGTAGAAACAAACCTCAAGCATTATCCTGCGGATTCCCTTCTGTCTGTAATTATGTATGTCCATCTTATGCCAAATGCTTGAATCCTAAATGAAAAGGTAAAGAAACATTTATTGATTGGAAGCCATTGTTTTCAGATGCTATTCCTTTAACATTAGATATATCACAAACAGTCTTTACACAACATCATGGGTTGGTTCCTTCACCAATATGTTGCTGTGGGCTAGAGGGAGTAAAACGTGGATGGCTCCGGGCAGTCTGACAGTGCTGTTCAGTGAGGCAAAGTGCCAGTAAATTGTTTTTCTTCTGCAGTGCAATTCTTATAATTCTTCTGGGAACCAATGACATTGTGTTTACCAAAGAGAATAATGACAGATGGGGGAAAAATCTAAATGGAGGATTTTGGGATGTGTCCTGACCACCACACATAACTGTTCTACCCAGAAACACTGCTGCCGATTGTTTTGGTTTTTTAAGTGTCTGACAGACTGTACACTGTATATATATATTATGTTATATTATAAAGCCATGTCCCAGAATACAGTACACTATACTGTATATATTTACATTTACATTTTAGTCATTTAGCAGACGCTCTTATCCAGAGCGACTTACAGTTAGTGAATACATATTTTTTTTATACTGGCCCCCCGTGGGAATCGAACCCACAACCCTGGCGTTGCAAACGCCATGCTCTATCAACTGAGCTACATCCCTGCCGGCCATTCCCTCCCCTACCCTGGACAACGCTGGGCCAATTGTGCGTCGCCCTGGATTCTGCGACAGAGCCTGGATTCGAACCAGGATCTCTAGTGGCACAGTTAGCACTGCGATGCAGTGCCTTAGACCACTGCACCACTCAGGAGCCCCCTATATATTATAAAGCCATGTCCCAGAATACAGTACACTATAAATTGCTATATATACAAATGATGCTATATTTATAATATGCTATATTATAAAGCCAAGTACCAGAATACAGTACACTATATATATATATATATATATATATATATATATATATATATATATATATATATATATATATATATATATATATATATATATATATATATATATATATATATATATATATATATACAGTGGGGGAAAAAAGTATTTAGTCAGCCACCAATTGTGCAAGTTCTCCCACTTAAAAAGATGAGAGAGGCCTGTAATTTTCATCATAGGTACACGTCAACTATGACAGACAAAATGAGGGAAAAAAATCCAGAAAATCACATTGTAGGATTTTTAATGAATTTATTTGCAAATTATGGTGGAAAATAAGTATTTGGTCAATAACAAAAGTTTCTCAATACTTTGTTATATACCCTTTGTTGGCAATGACACAGGTCAAACGTTTTCTGTAAGTCTTCACAAGGTTTTCACACACTGTTGCTGGTATTTTGGCCCATTCCTCCATGCAGATCTCCTCTAGAGCAGTGATGTTTTGGGGCTGTCGCTGGGCAACACGGACTTTCAACTCCCTCCAAAGATTTTCTATGGGGTTGAGATCTGGAGACTGGCTAGGCCACTCCAGGACCTTGAAATGCTTCTTACGAAGCCACTCCTTCGTTGCCCGGGCGGTGTGTTTGGGATCATTGTCATGCTGAAAGACCCAGCCACGTTTCATCTTCAATGCCCTTGCTGATGGAAGGAGGTTTTCACTCAAAATCTCACGATACATGGCCCCATTCATTCTTTCCTTTACACGGATCAGTCGTCCTGGTCCCTTTGCAGAAAAACAGCCCCAAAGCATGATGTTTCCACCCCCATGCTTCACAGTAGGTATGGTGTTCTTTGGATGCAACTCAGCATTCTTTGTCCTCCAAACACGACGAGTTGAGTTTTTACCAAAAAGTTCTATTTTGGTTTCATCTGACCATATGACATTCTCCCAATCCTCTTCTGGATCATCCAAATGCACTCTAGCAAACTTCAGACGGGCCTGGACATGTACTGGCTTAAGCAGGGGGACACGTCTGGCACTGCAGGATTTGAGTCCCTGGCGGCGTAGTGTGTTACTGATGGTAGGCTTTGTTACTTTGGTCCCAGCTCTCTGCAGGTCATTCACTAGGTCCCCCCGTGTGGTTCTGGGATTTTTGCTCACCGTTCTTGTGATCATTTTGACCCCACGGGGTGAGATCTTGTGTGGAGCCCCAGATCGAGGGAGATTATCAGTGGTCTTGTATGTCTTCCATTTCCTAATAATTGCTCCCACAGTTGATTTCTTCAAACCAAGCTGCTTACCTATTGCAGATTCAGTATTCCCAGCCTGATGCAGGTCTACAATTTTGTTTCTGGTGTCCTTTGACAGCTCTTTGGTCTTGGCCATAGTGGAGTTTGGTGTGTGACTGTTTGAGGTTGTGGACAGGTGTCTTTTATACAGATAACAAGTTCAAACAGGTGCCATTAATACAGGTAACGAGTGGAGGACAGAGGAGCCTCTTAAAGAAGAAGTTACAGGTCTGTGAGAGCCATAAATCTTGCTTGTTTGTAGGTGACCAAATACTTATTTTCCACCATAATTTGCAAATAAATTCATAAAAAATCCTACAATGTGATTTTCTGGATTTTTTTTTCTCAATTTGTCTGTCATAGTTGACGTGTACCTATGATGAAAATTACAGGCCTCTCTCATCTTTTTAAGTGGGAGAACTTGCACAATTGGTGGCTGACTAAATACTTTTTTCCCCCACTGTATATATATATTGTCACGATCGTCGAAGGATGAGGACCAAGGCGCAGCGTGATGAGCGAACATACTTTACTTTATTAAGTATCACACGATAAACAAAACAATAAACGATAACGTGACGTCCTAGGTCTAAACACAACCAACACGGAACAAACCACAAGGAACAAGATCCCACAACTACTGTGGGAAAACAGCCTGTCTAAATGTGGTTCCCAATCAGAGACAACCAGCCACAGCTGACACTCGTTGCCTCTGATTGAGAACCACTCTGGCCAACATAGAAATACAAGAACTAGAATATTAACATAGAACACAAACACATAGAATCTACACACCCTGGCTCAACATATAGAGTCCCCAGAGCCAGGGTGTGACAGTACCCCCCCCCAAAGGCGCGGACTGCGACCGCGCCTAAACAAACCAAACAGGGGAGGGCTGGGTGGGCATTCCTCCTCGGAGGCGGTTCCGGCTCCGGGCTTGACCACCACCCTTCAACCATCCCCCCGTAGCGCCCCTGGTCCGGTCTGGCCCCGCTGGCTGGAGCTGGACTGGGCATCGTAGGAGCGGATTGTTTAGGCTCCGGTGTGGAGCAGCTGACCGGTACCTGACCAGGCACCGGTGACCCAGGCACGGGTTGTGCCGGACTGACGATGCGCACCCCTGGCTTGGTGCGAGGGGCAGGAACAGGCCGGGCCGGGCTGGCGACGCGCACCGTAGGCTTGGTGCGGGGAGCAGGAACAGGCCGGGCCGGGCTGGCGACGCGCACCATCAACTTAGTGCGGGGAGCAGGAACGGGCCGGACCGGACTGGTGACGCACACCACTTGCTTGGTGTGAGGAGCGGGACTGGGTTTCTTCATAACCCTCCGCTCCCTCAGCTGCCTACACAGTTCCTCTCGCCATGCCTCTACTCTCACCTTCTCCCTTATCGCCTCCAGTAGCTCCACCCTCTGAACCACTAACTCCTGCTCCCTCTGGACCAATAGCCCCCTTAACCTGGTGGCCTCCTCACCTAACCTCCCAATACGCCCTGTAGCTGCCTCCTGCTGCCCCGTCGCCCATGCCGTGTGCCCCCCCCTAAAATGTTTTTGGGGTTGCCTCTCGTCCGTCCGACGACAACACTGTTGACGCCGTTGCTCCTCTCTCCGTCGCGCCTCCACCGTCTCCTTCCACGGACGGCGATCCATCCCGGCCTGGATTTCCTCCCAGGTCCAGGACCCCTGCCCGTCCAATATCTGCTCCCACGTCCAGGCTGTCTGCTCCTGGGCACGCTGCTTGGTCCTGTTATGGTGGGATCTTCTGTCACGATCGTCGAAGGATGAGGACCAAGGCGCAGCGTGATGAGCGAACATACTTTACTTTATTAAGTATCACACGATAAACAAAACAATAAACGATAACGTGACGTCCTAGGTCTAAACACAACCAACACGGAACAAACCACAAGGAACAAGATCCCACAACTACTGTGGGAAAACAGCCTGTCTAAATGTGGTTCCCAATCAGAGACAACAAGCCACAGCTGACACTCATTGCCTCTGATTGAGAACCACTCTGGCCAACATAGAAATACAAGAACTAGAATATTAACATAGAACACAAACACATAGAATCTACACACCCTGGCTCAACATATAGAGTCCCCAGAGCCAGGGTGTGACATATATATGTATATATATATATATATATATATATATATATATATATATATATATATATATATATATGATGCCATGTCCCAGAAATTCATTTACTTTTCTGAAAGGATGAATAGCACACATTTTCACTCCATGTAGTTTGTCTGTAATGATGGCTGAAACCACATTCATTGCACTAATATTTCATTGGTATTCTAATAGAACAACCATCACATGAACACCTAAACTAAACTCCCACATCAGTGAAGAATTGACCCCATTTTAGATTCCTACAGCAACCCACCAGGCTGCTGTGGATAACGTTTATGTTGGACGCAGTGAAGCATCAAGCATCTTCTCTGTGTCCATGTGATTGGCTGGTGTGTTTCTTGCTCTGAAGTGGCAATCTGCCAGTCCTAAGTCCTGTTGGCCCCAACAACCACTTCATGGCCCCGTCTGCTCACCCTCGTCCCATTCGCCAGAGCAGCAAGAGGGCTTCTCTAGGGTTACAGACAAGGTACCTGATATCACACTGTGTTCACTGTTCCTGGTCCGGAGTGGTTGGTCCTTATTGGCAGAGCCAGCTGGGCAAAGACTAAAGTTGATTAAATATTTAAATGTGGTGTCTTCTTCTCACATGGCTTTCTGTTGACGTTGTTCCACAGGCAGGGGACGGCTTTACAACATGTCATCGCTGGAGTGTGATTTGTTACAAGCCCAGTCTTGTCAACCGGGAGGCGCTGAGGTGTGACCGCTGAGATGTCCAACGTATCCACTGGCCTCAGGGCTAGCTAATCAATTACATAATGCAGTCCATCTCTCCGTACCAATCCCTAGTCAATATCAGACTCCAGGCAAAAACCATATCATCTTTGCTCTAACTGTAAGTGTCTCTGGATAAAAGTGTCGGCTAAATGACTAAAATGTAAATGTAACATCTAAGTACAGTAGATGGTCATTGCACTCCATAGGGTGCGCGCATTGCCAATATGTCCTTTCATGCTGCCTACAATATTAGTCTTATCTCGGTCATTAACTTTGATTTAGAAACAGTGAGTCTATGTATGTGTTGGTCTAAATGTGATAATACTATTTGAAACCGAGTTGTACATTTTTCAAATGAAATTTAAATGAAATGTTATTTGTCACATGCGCCGAATATAACAGGTGTAGACTTTACCGTGAAATGCTTCCTGACAAGCCCTTAACCAACAACGCAGAGTTACAAAGTAAGACAAATTAGCGAAATAGAAAAGGAAATAGTACCACAATAAATTAACAATAACGAGGAGCACCGGTACTGAGACACTGTGCAGGGAACAAGATAATAATGAGACTATATACGAGGAGTAACGGTACTGAGTCGATGTGCAGGGGTACGAGGTAGTAATGAGACTATATACGAGGAGTACCAGTACTGAGTCAATGTGCAGGGGTACGAGGTAGTAATGAGACTATATACGAGGAGTACCAGTACTGAGTCAATGTGCAGGGGTACGAGGTAGTAATGAGACTATATACGAGGAGTACCAGTACTGAGTCAATGTGCAGGGGTACGAGGTAGTAATGAGACTATATACGAGGAGTACCAGTACTGAGTCAATGTGCAGGGGTACGAGGTAGTAATGAGACTATATACGAGGAGTACCAGTACTGAGTCAATGTGCAGGGGTACGAGGTAGTAATGAGACTATATACGAGGAGTACCAGTACTGAGTCGATGTGCAGGGGTACGAGGTAGTAATGAGACTATATACAAGGAGTACCAGTACTGAGTCAATGTGCAGGGGTACGAGGTAGTGGAGGTAGTTGAGGTAATATGTACAGTACCGGTCAAAAGTTTGGACACACCTACTCATTCAACGTTTTTTCTTTATGATGCAGCACCGTATCACTCTCCTTCCTGGTAAAATAGCCCTTACACAGCCTGGAGGTGTGTTGGGTCATTGTCCTGTTGAAAAACAAATGATATTCCTACTAAGCCCAAACCAGATGGGATGGCGTATTGCTGCAGAATGCTGTGGTAGCCATGCTGGTTAAGTGTGCCTTGAATTCTAAATAAATCACAGACAGTGTCACCAGCAAAGCACCCCAACACCGTAACACCTCCTCCGCCATGCTTTACGGTGGGAAATACACATGCGGAGATCATCCGTTCACCCACACCGCGTCTCACAAAGACACAGCGATTGGAACCAAATATCTCAAATTTGGACTTCAGACCAAAGGACAAATTTCCACCGGTCTAATGTCCATTTCTCGTGTTCCTTGGCCCAAGAAAGTCTCTTCTTCTCATTGGTGTCCTTTAGTAGCGTTTTCTTTGCAGCAATTCGACCATGAAGGCCTGATTCACACAGTCTCCTCTGAACAGTTGATGTTGAGATGTGTCTGTTACTTGAACTCTGTGAAGCATATATTTGGGCTGCAATTTCTGAGGCTGGTAACTCTAATGAACTTATCCTCTTCAGCAGAGGTAACTTCCATTCCTGTGGTGGTCCTCATGAGAGCCAGTTTCATCATAGCGCTTGATGGTTTTTGCGACTGCACTTGAAGAAACTTTCAAAGTGACTGACCTTCATGTCTTAAAGTAATGGACTGTCATTTCTCTTTGCTTATTTGAGCTGTTCTTGCCATAATATGGACTTTGTCTTTTACCAAATAGGGCTATCTTCTGGGGGTAGAAGCTGTTCAGGAGCCTTTTGGTCCCAGACATGGCGCTCCGGTACCGTTATGTTCCATGTGGTAATTGTTCATTCAGCAGCATTGAAAATGATTAGCTTTTTTGTCACACGAGCCAACGTTTCATGATAAAATATGAAATAGCAGTGGTCCCTTGCCTTGTTTTGGAATGGTTACCTCAGTGTGCATCATGGACACTGGCTGTTTATAAGGACCATGTGTGGGAAGGCCTGAGATAGTCCCTGTTCAAAGCAACCTGCCTCTCCTTTCTAGTACAATTTATCTTGTGGATGCAGATGAGCGCTTTGTTGGAAGCTTGCACCTCATCCTTTACCTGTGGTTGCCAGAGAGAGAGAGAAGAGAAGGAATCCATTCAAAAGGACCATGACAGAACCTGCTGTTCACTTGAACTCTCTGTGAACTAGGCTCAACAGCAAGGTCCATACATCAGAACAAATACGTTATTTATTTTCGCTGCTCTTGCCCTGTATTCCACCCAGCCAACTATTATGAACACATTCAACATTGCCCATATATTAATCTGTCAATCTTGACTTGTCTGATCACTGTATCTGTCTTGACAGATTCCATCAAACAGTGACTAAGTGTAAGACTGGGATTTCATGGCTTCTATCATGTTACAGCTAGATCTCCAGCTACAGTCCAGCTACACTCCAGCTACAGTCCAGCTACAGTCCAGCTACACTCCAGCTACAGTCCAGCTACACTCCAGCTACAGTCCAGCTACACTCCAGCTACAGTCCAGCAACACTCCAGCTACACTCCAGCTATAGTCCAGCTACAGTCCAGCTACACTCCAGCTACAGTCCAGCTACACTCCAGCTACAGTCCAGCTACACTCCAGCTACAGTCCAGCAACACTCCAGCTACAGTCCAGCTACACTCCAGCTACAGTCCAGCTACACTCCAGCTACAGTCCAGCTACACTCCAGCTACAGTCCAGCTACAGTCCAGCTACACTCCAGCTACAGTCCAGCTACACTCCAGCTACAGTCCAGCAACAGTCCAGCTACACTCCAGCTACAGTCCAGCTATAGTCCAGCCACACTCAAGCTACAGTCCAGCTACAGTCCAGCTACACTCCAGCTACAGTCCAGCTACACTCCAGCTACAGTCCAGCAACAGTCCAGCTACACTCTAGCTACAGTCCAGCTACAGTCCAGCTACAGTCCAGCTACACTCTAGCTACAGTCCAGCTACAGTCCAGCTACACTCCAGCTCCAGCTACAGTCCAGCTACAGTCCAGCTCTCGGAAAGCTCCTGTGTTGTTTGTTTCCTCTTACTGTATATCTTCTGCCAGGCAGGGCGGGTGTCTGCCAGGCAGGGCAGTGTTTTTAATGGAGCATTCAAAATCAAATTAGACTTTGATTTAATTTCTTTCTTGGAAGTATGAGCACATTGTTCCAGCCTTCATATAAAATAGGCCGTCATTCACGGGCTATAAAGGAATGTTATTAATTTCTGCTCAACAGAAAGTAGATTTGCAGCCTCAGAGATCTGGTTAGCTGATAGAGCAGGGTCATTGGTGAGCTGCAGACAGAGCAACTGGTGTGACACATGCTGATGAAGGGAGGATAGGGAGATCCTCTGAAAACTCACAATGACCAGGAGGAGAGCTCCTATCATGATCACGTATCATACCAAACTGTTACATTATTCTGAATGTTTTCCAAAGGACACATTTTGCTGTTGCTGCACAAATGTAATGAGTTTTTCTTTAGATTGTTGTTGAGAAGGAGAATAATGTGAGATCTTAATACCTCAGCACCAACAGAAAGGAGTTTGTGTCTGTCCAGGACTACCAAGCCCGGTGGTAATATTGACACAGACATTGTCTTGTTTATATAACCACGTGGTGTTATATAAAAAGTCATTGGACAATATTTAATTTCTGTCAGCAGTAAGGTTGAGTGGCAACAATGGATTTATTGTGTGTCCTGGCCTCTAACTGAGCATTTCTGTGAGCTAGAAATGCTCCCACTCTCTGCCCCCACTCACACTCTCTGCCCCCACTCCCACTCTCTGCCCCCACTCACACTCTCTGCCCCCACTCCCACTCTCTGCCCCCACTCACACTCTCTGCCCCCACTCCCACTCTCTGCCCCCACTCCCACTCTCTGCCCCCACTCACACTCTCTGCCCCCACTCCCACTCTCTGCCCCCACTCCCACTCTCTGCCCCCACTCACACTCTCTGCCCCCACTCACACTCTCTGCCCCCACTCCCACTCTCTGCCCCCACTCACACTCTCTGCCCCCACTCCCACTCTCTGCCCCCACTCCCACTCTCTGCCCCCACTCACACTCTCTGCCCCCACTCACACTCTCTGCCCCCACTCACACTCTCTGCCCCCACTCACACTCTCTGCCCCCACTCACACTCTCTGTCCCCACTCCCACTCTCTGCCCCCACTCCCACTCTCTGCCCCCACTCCCACTCTCTGCCCCCACTCCCACTCTCTGCCCCCACTCCAACTCTCTGCCCCCTCCCCCACTGCCCCTAAGGTACCCTTCATCCAAAGAGAAAATCAAGTTGTATCTGAACTTGGACCAATAGTCTAGCTTACTGAGGCAAAGGCACAGCAACAAACAAACCTACCTCAATATGAACAGACAGGCATCAGGCAGGCAGGAGGCAGGAGGCAGGAGGCAGGAGGCATCAGGCAGGCAGGAGGCAGCAGGTAGGCATCAGGCAGGCAGGAGACAGCAGGCATCAGGCAGGCAGGAGGCAACAGGCATCAGGCAGGCAGGAGGCAGCAGGCAGGCATCAAGCAGGCAGGAGACAGCAGGCATCAGGCAGGCAGGAGACAGCAGGCATCAGGCAGGCAGGAGGCAACAGGCATCAGGCAGGCAGGAGGCAACAGGCATCAGGCAGGCAGGAGGCAGCAGGCAGCAGACAGGCAGGAGGCAGCAGGCAGCAGAAACTGCACATGGCAACAGTACTTAATCAATCTCCAGCCACACAGGAGCACAAATCAATCAATTAATCAATATATCAAAAATACATCATGGCTTCTTACAGCCTCTACCCAGCTTTTCATTTGCCTTGCACACATTGGCATGTAGCGTGTTCTCATATTTCAAGATGAGACATTGGGAGCAGAGTCTTATATCTATTTATGTCTGTGGAATAATGGTTGTAATGTAGAGTATGCATCCTGAATGTCAACATGTTGTGTGTAAAGGACATATATGTAATGTGCAGTATGGTCTTGAAATAACCCTATTCTCTCACCTCAAAACCCCTTGCCAAATCCTGAACGCTATGGCTCACACAATCCCTATTATCGATTAGATTTTAGAGCGATTAAGCACTGTTTTACAAAAAGGTCACTCCACTGCCTGAAGTAAGGTCCTTTGCACTCCGGTGGGAACCACAGCTTCAGACTGACTACACTGAATCTAATCTGATGGGAAATACGTAGAGATTGCTTGTTTCCCCCTCCCTGTAGGCCCCTCTCTTTCGCTCTCTCTTTAAAAAATGTATACATATATATATACACTACCGGTCAGAAGTTTTAGAACACATTTTACATTTACATTTTAGTCATTTAGCAGACACTCTTATCCAGAGCTACTTACAGTTAGTGAATGCATACATGTTCATACTGGCCCCCCGTGGGAAACAAACCCACAACCCTGGCGTTTCAAGCCATGCTCTACCAACTGAGCTACAGAGGGTCATTCGAGGGTTTTTCTTTATTTTTACTATTTTCTACATTGTAGAATAATAGTGAAGACATCAAAACTATGAAATAACACATGGAATCATGTAGTAACCAAAAAAGTTTTAAACAAATCAAAATATGTATTTTATTTGAGATTCTTCAAATAGCCACCCTTTGCCTTGATGACAGCTTTGCACACTTTTGGCATTCTCTCAACCAGCTTCATGTGGTAGTCACCTGGAATGAATTTCAATTAACAGGTGTGCCTTCTTAAAAGTTAATTTGTGGAATTTCTTTCCTTCTTAATGTGTTTGAGCCAATCAGTTGTGTTGTGTTGGTGTTGGTAGGGGTGGTATACAGAAGATAGCCCTATTTGGTAAAAGACCAAGTCCATATTATGGCAAGAACAGCTCAAATAAGCAAAGAGAAATGACAGTCCATCATTACTTTAAGACATGAAGGTCAGTCAATACGTAAAATGTCAAGAATTTTGAACATTTCTTTAAGTGCAGTCGCAAAAACCATCAAGCGCTATGATGAAACTGGCTCTCATGAGGACTGCCACACGAAAGGAAGACCCAGAGTTACCTCTGCTGCAGAGAATAAGTTCATTAGAGTTACCAGCCTCAGAAATTGCAGCCCAAATAAATGCTTCACAGAGTTCAAGTAACAGACACATCTCAACATCAACTGTTCAGAAGAGACTGTGTGAATCAGGCCTTCATGGTCGAATTGCTGCAAAGAAACCACTACTAAAGGACACCAATAATAAGAAGAGACGCGGTGTGGGTGAACGGATGATCTCTGCATGTGTATTTCCCACCGTGAAGCATGGAGGAGGAGGTGTTATGGTGTCGGGGTGCTTTGCTGGTGACACTGTCTGTGATTTATTTAGAATTCAAGGCACACTTAACCAGTATGGCTACCACAGCATTCTACAGCGATACGCCATCCCATCTGGTTTGGGCTTAGTGGGACTATCATTTGTTTTTCAACAGGACAATGACCCAACACACCTCCAGGCTGTGTAAGTGCTATTTTACCAGGAAGGAGAGTGATGGAGTGCTGCATCAAATGAGCTGGCCTCCACAATCCCCCGACCTCAATTAAATTGAGATGGTTTGGGATGAGTCGCACCGCAGAGTGAAGGAAATGCAGCCAACAAGTGCTCAGCATATGTGGGAACTCCTTCAAGACTGTTGGAAAAGCATTCCAGATGAAGCTGGTTTAGAGAATGCCAAGAGTGTGCAAAGCTGTCATCAAGGCAAAGGGTGGCTATTTGAAGAATCTCAAATATAAAATATATTTTGATTTGTTTAACAATTTTTTGGTTACTACATGATTCCATATGTGTTATTTCATAGTTTTGATGTCTTCACTATTATTCTACAATGTAGAAAATAGTAAAAATAAAGAAAAACCCTTGAATGAGCAGGTGTTCTACAATCATAGGATCTTACAAGAGGCATTGATGAAAAATGTATGCACTCACTAACTGGAAGTCTCTCTGGATAAGAGTGTCTGCTAAATGACTAAAATGTAAATGTATATATATATATATTTATTATTATTATTATTATTATTATTATTATTATTATTATGTATCTCTCTCTGATGAAAACTCTGATGCTGACAGCCAAGGCTCAGCACTTTATTCAACCCTGACAGACAGATGGGCAATACATATTCATAGAATAGGCTTCAAAAGCAATATGAAGACCATCATGATGATCACCAATTGACTATCTATAGATACTGCATGTACCATCATGATGATAACAATTTTTTTTGTATTTTTGGCATTCGGTATTTTATTAGGATCCTCATTAGCTGTTGCAGCAGCTATTCTTCCTGGGTTCCACACAAAACATGAAACATGACATAATACAGAACATTAATAGACAAGAACAGCTCAAGGACAGAACTTAAATGGCACACATAGCCTACATATCAATACATACACACAAACTACACCTCACGGCATTGTGCCGTGAGGTGTTGCTTTTTTGTTGTTGTTGTGAAACCAGGTTTGTTGTTCATTTGAGCAT